>NC_090246.1:49217818-49232818 GCF_037325665.1 Littorina saxatilis
TACACACACACACACGCACAAACACACATACTCTCTCTCTCTCTCTCTCTCTCTCTCTCTCTCTCTCTCTCTCTCTCTCTCTCTCTCTCTCTCTCTCTCTCTTTCGTCATCTCGTATACAGATTCTCTCTCACGCACATGAAGACACTCACCCCACCCCACCCTCACCCCCTTCACACAAACATACGCACGTTCGCACACACGCATTCACTGACACACAAGAAGACGAGGGAAGCGCATTAATCTTATATGCGTGTTTTTGTATGTGCACACAGGTTAAAGGCAGAGTAAGCCTCCCGTAAACCATCACAGATACGGTCAGGCTTTTACACACAGTACAAACACCCTTTCATTTAAACACTCACCAATTGAGAACATCCTAGGTGCCCTCCGTAAAGAGCGAACAATTTTCAAAGAATTTATTTTTGCGTGGTTTATCTTACCCCTGAGCCATCGTGAACCCGTGTGATCCAGTTTTCCCTTTTCACAATGCAGTCGTCATAGTTAGTCATTTGAATGCGACTCGACGTGAGCTTATCTACAATAGCACGTTTTTTTATGCACGAAACAACGGCTGTGGTTCACAAGAACTCTAGCGATTGATTTTGACTGTTGAGAGGAACGGCGATTTGCACTGATAAACCGGCCGTCGTCTGCTACGACCCTTGCGTGACCCTGCTTCCGGGCTTTTCTTTTTTTTAAACTTTCACAACTTCGAATTGTTCTGATCTTGTCTTGATGAAAAACGAATTCTTTTATGATTAAAGAATGTTTGTGTAACAAGCTGTCAATTTATTATTTAGATTTTAAAAGTTAGGTCTAGCGCAAAAACGAGGCGCCGTTGTTGTTAACGGAACAAGTCTACGAAAATAAATTCTTGGAAAATGTCTCACGCTCGACAGAAAGCAGCCAGGATGTTCCCGTTCGGTGAGCGTTCAAATGGAAGTATGCTTGTACTGTATTTAGACGCTCGGGGAGCTCTGTGATGGTTTACGGGAGGCTTACTGTGCCTTTAAGGCATGGTGTCTTGTTGCGTTCAGAATACCGTCACTCAGAAGAGCAAGAGTTGCGTGGAATATTCCTGAACGATTTGTGGTGTGCTTTAGAATTATTTCAGTGTTACGACTGCGTATATAGAGTGTTTCAGGGATCGACTTCGACACCAAACTAAATACCGATCGATTCAATTACCGTATTGTTTCGTAACACCACCAACTCTGTTGTTTGCGTCAACATCATCAGTGAGTGAATCGTTTAAGATTTTTTTTAAACACAAGAAAGGTTAGTTTTTGGAACGCTTACTTTTCGACAAAACTATCATTCACGAGTTCATAGACCTTATGTGGTTTGTGCAGTGTACAGACACAGAAATAATTGTGAGATAAATGAAGTAAATGAAGGAACTTATTCGAGTAGGCGTTGAATTTGACCTCAAAACGGCGAGAGGCGAAAGGAAGAACCTTTTCGTCATTCTTTCTAAAATAATGGTTGTGTCCTGAGTATTGTAACAGTAATATTAGGCCAAAAAGCAGCGCTATCCGCAGCAGAACTGAAATAGAAGATGGTTGGAAGCAGATAACTGAATCTGTACTATTAAGTAAGTGATAGGGCTCACCCGGCTGGCCGAAGGAGCTGATCGAGCAGGCCATACATAGACCGCTGATCAAGGAAAACATACGAGCATGATTCCTACAATGCGCTTGTGTTGACAAATGCAAGGCAAACAAAAAATAAACAGGTGCAGAATCTTTGTTTCGAGTTGTATATTGACACCGCCATGACCCCACTGATCCTTTAAAGTGTCGATTGTAACGTTTACGATCGATATATTTATAGTATCATGCTATCGGTCCCGAATAGCCAAATCGGTCGAAGGGACACGAAATGCCAACAAACAAACAACCTCGATGTTGCATCTAGGCGTGGAGAAATTGTCTTGAGGATGGAAACTGGAATCTCAGTGTACACTTCTAGAAAGCATTGATCAATACTCATTTTGTGTGAATGTGATAACTGATGATCACGGGCGGAAATTGGAATCGAGGTGAGATTGATACAGAAGATTGTTTGGTTTGCTTTCGATTTGCGGGGTCTTATTTTCGCACTGAAGGCAAGAGGAAAAATCGAACTTCACCTTTGAAAGGGAGTTTATCTGTGCTTTTACAAACAGTCGGATTTTGTTCTGATTGAAGAGGCGGTAGCTAAAACAACCGTATGGAACAAAACACTCCACGTCTGTTAGTCACTACACATAAATTGTAGTGTGCTTTTTTGTGGTTCTAAATGAAATGATAATAATCGACCATTGCAGTTTTTGGGGGATAGAAAATGAAATGTTTAAAGTGCATTTTTACAGGTTCTCACGATATTTTCCATTAGCCAAACAATGCACGTGAGCAAACCCAGCACGGCGTCGTTTGGTTCTGGGTCACGCGTCGATACAACTGATGCAACTATTAAGCGATCAAAACAGGCATCCACTGAGCTATGCTATATCATTCTTGAAAGAAACAGAGATGAGGTAAAAGATGGAGGGGGGAAGGCAAATGGAAGAAGTCGCAATTTGGAAATTGAAGGGGCGGGGATGTAGCTCAGTCGGTAGCGCGCTGGATTTGTATCCAGTCAGCGTGATTTCGTCCCTACGTTCGGCGAGAGATTTATTTCTCAGAGTCAACTTTGTGTGCAGACTCAGTCTCCTCGGTGCCTGAACACCCCCGTGTGTACACGCAAGCACAAGACCAAGTGCGCACGAAAAAGATCCTGTAATCCATGTCAGAGTTCGGTGGGTTATAGAAACACGAAAATACCCAGCATGCTTCCTCCGAAAACAGCGTATGGCTGCCTAAATGGCGGGGTAAAAAACGGTCATACACGTAAAATTCCACTCGTGCAAAAAAACACACGAGTGTACGTGGGAGTTTCAGCCCACGAACGCAGAAGAAGAAGAAGGAAATCGAAGAAGAAATAAACAAGAAGAACAGAAACAGTAACACCTCATGAAAACAACGCAGGTCTGTGAAAGCAAAGAGAAAAAGTAGTTGTGTGCTAGACACGTCTTTGTTTACTTTACATGCGAAACAGCAATGAATCTCGACTTCGCTGTCAAGGGAAGGAATCCACTTCCGTTTCCGCTTTTATAGTTTTTAAATCTCATCGTTGCTGTCAAAATTGACACTGACAAATGGGCTTCACCATTCGCTTCCTGACACATTGATATCAGTTGTCACGCAACATCGAATAACGGTGATGCAGCCGTTGCATGGAATACGAGTGAGTGGCCTAGATCATAATTATCCTAACCGTAATAAGGATTAAATTGTCCGATTCTGTTTGTAAATCGTCGGTTTGTTTCAGCATTATCGCGTCAGCGTCCATAAAGAATTTCGGACTTGTAAACTTGACCCAGCTCGTGAGTGTTTGGACTGAATCTGCGTTACATCAGACTGAAGCCAATCCGCCCTATTATGTCTGCAATGAGATTGTGTCTTTGACTAAACTGCTGAATACGCATTTCTGTAGGTGTCCTAAGTACGTTATAAAGCCACTGCAATATTTCTGTCCTGGAACTCGTGCAGTAAAAAGAAATGGCCATTCTTGAGGATCTCTAAAATGTTGACAATCCCGATCCACAAGAACGGCTCGAACTTTCGTTTATTTGATCTCAAAATATGGCGGGAAGATGACTCAACCAGTCTATAAAAAAAAAAGTAAAATAAAAAAAATTAAAAACTTGGAAAGATCACAAAATCAGCTTCGACAAATTTTGATAAGTTAAAGTCAGTTGTAAGACAGAACGAGAAGTTGATAAAGTTAGTTTCTGAAATTGACCAAACAAAAAATACTTCGTAAGATCAGTCACAGCATCAGTTATCACTCATTTGTGTCTCTTGTTAGTCCACGTCAAAGGCCGATGGGTCGAAGTTCTTGTGAATGTTTTTGTTTTTTCCTGGTTAAAACCTTCAAATAATGTAACCTTTTTATTGTTTTCATTCTTGATAATTATTGACAAAGTAAACCTCTTAAAAAATGTGGGAAGTTGACAAATTCAGTCCGTCAGTCTCTATGTTTAGTTGGAAGTTCGAAACATTCAGTCAGTCTCCATAAATGGCGGAGGGATGACAAATTCGACCCTATCGCCCCAGTTTCCCTGTCCCAGACAAGAAGTCGTCTGGGCAATATATCAAAGAGGAAGGAGAAGACCACAGCAGGATGGCACCATGCTCCTTCCTACATCCGTCTCCATCCTGCCAGGACAGAGTCACTGGTCTCACAGACCGCCCGCTATTGGGGGATCTGCATTAACAGATTCTTTCTTTCTTTATTTGGTGTTTAACGTCGTTTTCAACCACGAAGGTTATATCGCGACGGGGAAAGGGGGGGAGATGGGATAGAGCCACTTGTTAATTGTTTCTTGTTCACAAAAGCACTAATCAAAAAATTGCTCCAGGGGCTTGCAACATAGTACAATATATGACCTTACTGGGAGAATGCAAGTTTCCAATACAAAGGGCTTAACATTTCTTACACACTGCTTGACTAAAACCTTTACAAACATTGACTATATTCTATACAAGAAACACTTAACAAGGGTAAAAGGAGAAACAGAATCCGTTAGTCGCCTCTTACGACATGCTGGGGAGCATCGGGTAAATTCTTCCCCCTAACCCGCGGGGGGTCATTAACAGATGAATTTCTATCTGATGAATTTCTATCTGGAACATAGTACAATAAATAGAATTAAATAGATATCAAAAGGCGAGGATTCATCGTCTCCAACCCGACTAAATAGGAATAAGATATCTCGCAGACTCCCAATACAGTTGAAGGCATTGTTGCATCCTCACGGGGGATAACCGGCTATAAAGTGGTAAGCTGGTGAACAGTGGTCAACCGTCGATTCGGCCTTCATTTTCCTGTTTTACCACACAGTTGTTGATCTCTGTCAGGATTAAAGGTGAGCTACTGCTTTTGCGATGACTAACTTTGTTTCGAAATGCATAAAATGTTGAAAAAGGATTTGCGTTTTCCCGTATTTATATTTTAAAGTCAGAAATCTTGGCGACGAAGCACCGGAAATGGATGCTCGGTGGGTCTCAAAGGTAGAAATGTGAGTGTTTTTACCAAAGCAGCTCGTATACAGCTTAGGTACGGGAGTCTTAGTGACAAAGGAGTCATACTTGATGCAAGGAGTGCTATTGTGGGGTTGGAATAATTCGTTAGAACGTGCAGGCGAGAGGCGGTCGAATATGTGAGATGATCGTACACCGGGTTGCCGACCGCCGCGAATGGGGCAGCAGACGCATAATCCGGTTTAATGCATAATTATCTGTTAAATTAGACATTCAAAAACGCTTTCTCTCTCACTTCGTTCTCTCTCTCTCTCTCTCTCTCTCTCTCTCTCTCTCTCTCTCTCTCTCTCTCTCTCTCTCTCTCTCTCTCTCTCTCTCTCTCTCTCTCTGTCTCTCTCTCTCTCTCTCTCTCTCTCTCTCTCTCTCTCTCTCTCTCTCTCTCTCTCTCTCTCTCTCTCTCTCTCTCTCTGCCTTTTTATTTTTTTATTTTTACTGTCATGCTTATCTTTTGTAATTGTTTTACGTTTGTATATATATGTATTTAAGATTAGAATAGTCCCTCTCTGGGCGAGGGCTGGTTGAAAAGAAGCTCGTTTATATTGCTTATGCCACAACCCTCGTAAAATAAAATTTGATTTGATCTCTCTCTCTCTCTCTCTCTCTCTCTCTCTCTCTCTCTCTCTCTCTCTCTCTCTCTCTCTCTCTCTCTCTCTCTCTCTCTCTCTCTCTCTCTCTCTCTCTCTCTCTCTCATCAGTCTCTCTCTGTTCCGTCACTGAATTGTCGGTCGTTGCTCAACCCCCCCCCCCCCCCCCCCCCGACTAACCTTCAATGTAATCATGAATTGGAGTGGCTGTCATCCATTAATTAGCCATCCACTGAGCATAGAACAACACTTTGAAGGGGGGGAGGCACACGGTTAGGAGGTAGTCGGTCGCTGTTGGTGTATGTCGTCAGTTTGATGTCTGCTGTCCTTGGTGCCGCGGCCGGGGATTGGGAAGCGGGTGAAGGGCGGGGTGGAATAGGAGCAGAGGAAAATTACATAATATAACTGGCCCGTGCCACTGAAATGTATCCACCGAAAGCCAAAACACCGGCAGACTCAACTGAAGAGGAGAGTCTCACCGCAGCATTGTTCTTGTGATTTTCTTATGTCATTGTTGTCATTTAATCGGCCTGTAATGGATTGTCCAGGTTTGAGGGGAGCGAGCTGTTAAATATATACTATATATTTCACTCTGTGTGTGTGTGTGTGTGTGTGTGTGTGTGTGTGTGTGTGTGTGTGTGTGTGTGTGTGTGTATGTGTGTGTGTGTGTTTATGTGTGTGTGTTGGTGGGGGGAGGGGAGTGTTCTGTTTGGGATGCGAATTTAGCATGTTGTTAAAACATCAGTAAAATGATGTAAGAGAAGTACTCTGTATGTGTTATTTAGACAGTGGTATTTCCCTCAACTAGATTGACAGACCAAAGAGGAAGTGCAAGTGCCTTTTCCAGTGTAAATGAGACCACCTTTTCTTGTGGAAAATGTCAATATATTCAGGCAGTGGGATGCCCCTATGGCGCAAGAAGCCAACAGGTTTGGTCTTGTGTGAGAACCCTTTCTGTTTTAATACTAAGTTAAACATTCCTCTCAATGGACAAAAACTAACATGGCTTATGCTTACCACAAGCAACAGAGTGGCAGAAAGTTGATTGAATGTTCAATTTTTGCTCAGGTTACCATGTATCAGGACAATGTCTTGTACAGTGGAACCCCTATTAACATATTTTCTGTTCATAAGACTCCCTTCCTTTTAAGACCTGAGTGTCTCAGATTTTTAAAAGGTCTTGCATGGGGGGGTTCCACTGTTTGGTTTTCTTCTACCATAAAACACACTGGTTGAAATGATGATGATGATGATGATGATGATGATGATGATGATGATGATGATGATGATGATGATGATGATGATGATGATGAAGATGATGAAGATGATGAAGATGATGACAGAATATGCACATGAGAATATGCACATGAGAATATGTACATCAGAGCATGGTGTTCGTTGTGAAGAAATACAGACACCGACACACATTACTTCAGTTTCTTGGCAACACAATGCAAACATTTATTCAAACCGTCATCTGAATACACAATTTAGTGATGGTGTGTGATGAATGACAACAACAACACAAGATTAATGTGGACTCTCAATCAAAATAAAACAGATACTGAAGTCAACCCTTGGTCTTTTGCCAGCTGCAAAATATTTAGAACAGATGTAAGTAATTTATAAAACTGGGGGAACAGAACAAGGAACGTGAAGCAAAATCAAAACATTTCGTCAATTTGTCGGCTTGAATCGAAATTATCTTTTCAGTAACACTAAAAATCTGAGATATATTATCTACAACAATACTCCTGAGGGTGGGAAAGCCAAAAGGTGAAACGGGTCGATTATTTCCGCGAAATATGCGGCGAATATACGACAACATGAGGGTGTATCAGTGACACCTTAACTTTCACCACAAGTCGGGTATGAAGTCATATAAAATATCTACAAAACAAATGAGGAAAAATCTCTAGGGTATCATTTGGAAGTCTTTGTGGGTGAAGTTTAATGAAGATCGATTCATTATTTTTCTCTCAATTGCTCCACACACACATGCGCGCGCAGACACACACATGGAGACAGTGACAAACAATGAACAGGGGCGCACCCACACAAAAAAACAAACACACACACACACACACACACACACACACACACACACACACACACTGAGCCACGCACACCATCATCACCAATACCACTGTCACCACCCTCGTCTCGATTCCTGGTCTATCTACAAACATTGAGTCAAAATTTGACTACATGAACAAAATCTAGTACAAAAAGAAAAGAAGAGGAAACTGCACATTTCAAATCTGCTGAAATTACTCAATATTTGGACATTTCTTGCAGTGGCGGGTTAGATTTGCTTTCCATTTATACATTTTCCCTCATCCATCACAACAAAACCGTCTGCCCTCGTGGCACCTCCTCCTATGGTCTGCTAACCCTGACCTGCTGCAAAAAATCATGGCGCATTTGTGACACCCATAGGGCTTCAGCCCCCCACAAGATCGACAGTGCTGTGTGAGCGATCCTTTCATGCCAAATGCCTTGCCACATTTTCCGCATTTAAAAGGCCTCTCTGCGACATGGACATTTTTGTTATGATTGTCCAACAAAGCTTGCCTTTTGAATGTTTTCAGGCATCCTACAACAGGGCAGACAACAGGGTCACCTTCGTAATGCACAGTGTCCAAATGTCTTTGTAGATGTTGCTTGCGAAGGAAAGATCTGCCACAGTGGAAACACATCTCAGAACCAGCGGTGAGTGTCCCTGCAGGCACAGGCGCAGACACGTCTTCTTCCTCCACCTCTGCTTCAAGTATTTCCTCTTCACTGGAAGCCATACCTGTGGAACAGATGCTCCATACCCATTAGCACCCCAGTACTTCTCATATTATTCGCGCGCGCTCGCGTGTGTGTGTGTGTGTGTGTGTGTGTGTGTGTGTGTGTGTGTGTGTGTGTGTGTGTGTGTGTGTGTGTGTGTGTGTGTGTGTGTGTGTGTGTGTGTGTGTATGTGTGTGTGTGTGCGTGTGCTTGTGGTTTTGTTTTTGGTTTAAAGTGTGTAAGTTATAACTAGATTCAAAAGGGAAACATGATGTGCGTGAGTTGTTCACTATTACAATTGAAAATGATTAATTGAAACACTTTTCTGCACAATTGTACGCTTATCTGGGCTTTCGAACCCTATGATGCGACTGCTGCCCTATCCGCGACGGTCGGCAACCCGGTGTACGATCATCTTGCATGGTTGACCGCCTATCGCTTGCACGTTCTAATGATTAATTACAATCCCACAATAGCACTCCTTTGCATCAAATCTGACTCCTTTGTCCCGAAGACTCCCGTACCTAAGCTGAATACGAGCTGTTTTGATCAAAACAAGCACATTTCTACCTTTGAAACCCACCGAGCAGCCACTTCCGGTGCTCCGTCGCCACGATTTCTGGCTTTAAAATATAAATACGGGAAAACGTAAATACTTCTTCAAGATAGTATGCATTTCGAAACAAAGTTAGTCATCGCTGAAGCAGTAGCTCACCTTTAATCCTGACAGAGATCAACAACTTTGTTGTAAAACAGGAAAATGAAGGCCGAATCGACCGTTGACCACTGTTCACCAGCTTATCAGTTTATAGCCGGTTATCCCCCGTGATCCTTAGAACTTTGATTATTTCTTATACGTATGTAGGGGTTGGGTGGAGGAGGTGGGGTGGGGATCTCGGACTGCACTGACGAGCAGCTGGTGTCTCCAACCCGCCAGAACAGCAGTCTGCTAGACTCAGACATAGTTTTAAGGTATTATTGCACCAAAAAACTTTGATTCTTTCGTATAAGCCTACGTAGGGGTTGTGTTAAGGGATGGGAGTCACAGACGCCCACAGAACTGCGGCCATCGCACCGAAGAACTCTCTTTTGTAGTCCTCCGATTGCACGAGCAGCTATCGCCTCCAACACGGCAGGACACGAGTTACTGGTCAAAGAGACGCCCACACATTTGCGGACATTGTACCAGCAGTTTTGCCGATTGAATATTTTCTAGACAATTTTAGATTGCACCAAATAACTTTCTTACATGGAGTAGTTTGTGTGTGTGAGGGGGGGGGGGGGGGGGGGGGGTGACGTTCGCCGATTTGCTCGAGCAGCTCGCTCGGTCAGAGCACAGACGATTGGATTGAGGGCAGCGCGGCATGACGAGAGGGCAATGATTGCAAGCATGGTTGTACCCACTCACTTCATTTTTTGTTGTTGGTATATTTGCTAGTGCTGGTATAGAGGTACACAGAGATATAGACACGGCTGGAGTATTATGCTGACATGTGTTTGCGCCCAGAACTGGACAAACAAAAGAGAGAGGGGGCGGGGGGAGGAGAGATAGAGAGAGAGAGATTAATGTTTACAATTTCCTAATTATTCCTGTTTACATTTAGTCAAGTTTTGACGCGCGTGTGTTTGTGTGTGTGTGTGTGTGTGTGTGTGTGTGTGTGTGTGTGTGGTTATGTGCGCGCATGTATGTATGTGTGAGTGCATGCGTGTGCGTCTGTGTATAAGAGCATGTTATGGTGTGTGTGTTCCGGACTTCCTTCACTGTCGTGAAGAAAGATTGGGAACTCCGCAAAGGATCAAAAACAGTGATTCATGGCATTCTTGCGTAATTCGGTGGCTGGATCCTGAATAAACTGAACCTGCTTTCAAGCGGGATACGTAGCTAGATATGGAGACAGCATGTGCCCGTAAATTGATACGTGTTGTTATATTAATTTGATGTGTCTGTTACCACTTTTCCCTCGAAATGAGGTTTCGTGGAGAAAAGAAGATTCGACTGTTATTGCACGAGAGACATTGAATGTGTGTGTGGCTGTGTCTGTGTGTGTGGCTGTGTCTGTCTGCTTGTGTATCTGTAGAGAGATTGAAAGCAAGAGAGTTGACGTCAAAACAAGGGCATAAAGTGGAATTGTCAGTGAACACGCACACTTTTTCTGGCCTCACGACAGTGCAGTGCGTATGTCCTCAACAACGCGATCCTCGATGATAGGGATCGCATTACATGTGTCAACTCGGGTCCTAAAACGCAGGGGACTCTTTATCGGCCTTAGTAATTACACTACCTGATGGAAACTTGCTTTGCTTTGATTTACTCAGCGCAATTGCTGTCATTATGGTTGGTATGCGTAGGTAGGCCATCGATATTGTCCGAGCGTGTCCGTGCATGACCATTAGTTTGGACTCTTCGCAACATTTTCGTCTCTCATTCTTTTCCTTATTATCTGTCTCAAAAGTTTGGGGTAATGTTTACAAGTATCACGAGCAGAAAGTTTGAGGGGGAGTCTTAAATCGTGAGTCTGGGCGGGGATGTAGCTCAGTGGGTAGCGCGCTGGATTTACCACTGTTTTTCATCCTGTATGAAAGCTCTGCGCATATAACCCTTCTCACCGTCGCTATTTAGGCTATTTGTTTTCTGTATTTCTTCCTGCAACCTGTTCCTCTTCTTTTTACATTTAGTCAAGTTTTGACTAAATGTTTTAACATAGAGGGGGGAATCGAGACGAGGGTCGTGGTGTATGTGTGTGTGTGTGTGTGTGTGTGTGTGTGTGTGTGTGTGTGTGTGTGTGTGTGTGTGTGTGTGTGTGTGTGTGTGTGTAGAGCGATTCAGACTAAACTACTGGACCGATCTTTATGAAATTTGACATGAGAGTTCCTGGGAATGATATCCCCGGATGGTTTTTTAAAAATGTTTCGATAAATACCTTTGATGACGTCATATCCGGCTTTTTGTAAAAGTTGAGGCGGCACTGTCACACCCTCATTTTTCAATTAAATTGATTGAAATTTTGGCAAAGCAATTTTCGACGAAGGCCGGGGTTTGGTATTGCATTTCAGCTTGGTGGCTTAAAAACTAATGAGTGAGTTTGGTCATTAAAAATCGGAAACTTGTAATTAAAATTATTTTTTTATTAAACGATCCAAAAATAATTTCATCTTATTCTTCGTCATTTTCTGATTCCAAAAACATATACATATGTTATATTTGGATTAAAAACAATCTCTGAAAATTAAAAATATAAAAATTATGATCAAAATTAAATTTCCGAAATCGATTTAAAAACTATTTCATCTTATTCCTTGTCGGTTCCTGATTCCAAAAACATATAGATATGATATGTTTGAATTAAAAAAACGCTCAGAAAGTTAAAACGAAGAGAGGTACAGTAAAGCGTGCTATGAAGCACAGCGCAACCGCTGCCGCGCCAAACAGGCTCGTCACTTTCACTGCCTTTTGCACTAGCGGCGGACTACGTTCAGTTTCATTCTGTGAGTTCCACAGCTTGACTAAATGTAGTAATTTCGCCTTACGCGACTTGTTTTAATGTGTGTGGGTTCCGGTTGTAGTTGTTGTGGTTGTGAAGGGGTATCAAGATACCGTATGCGCTGGGTTTCTTTTTTCCATCAAACGTATGAGCAAGCTGGTTTCCATTGATTATGTATAGGTCAAGAGTTACTTTCAGCTGGCCGCTCCGAATTTACCCTTTAGAAACGTGTGTCTACGTATACTTAAGCACTAAAGGTCTATCTATCAACAAAAAGGACAACAATTACGACCGCCATTGCATACCTTTTTTTCCAAAATATCAAAGTGCTGGCAATCTTGTTTCAAATGACAATCACAAAGGGCGAAGTGACGAAGTGACTGCAGGTAACACTTCAATGATCCGCAGTTTCTAAGCTACAGAGAACCAACACTTGCAGAAACGGTTCCACATTCAAAACTCAGCAACAACAGTGGTCCTTCATAAGTACTTTGCTTATGGCATCGATTCGCCCGTCTGCCAAGGGCGGTCAGAGGGGACCGCTCCAGATTCCATTGCCAGCAGTTATGGTACTGACATTTCCAATTTTCTCCCCACCATGATGAACTCCAATTCTCAAACCCGTTTCCCTCCTCCCCTCTCCCATGCACTCTGTTCACCACAGCCCCAATTCCTTGTATCCCCCCCCCCCCCCCCCCCCCCCGCCTGTAGTCGTCGTCGTCGTCGTTGCAATGGAGACTGGGAGAACTGAGGTCGATTTTCTTTTCTTGTCAGTTTTGATCATGGGGCTGGGATTGCCTGCAATGGACAGTATGTGGGCGTATGCTCTGCTGGAGGCTTGACCTTCTTGCGCTTGTGACGGTTTGAGTTGGATCTGGTGTAGGGTTTCTTGTCTCTGTTTATGTATGAATTACTAGATGATTACCCGCTTCGCCGGGTACCGGCTTCGCCGGGAAGAAGTACGAAGGAAAGGAGATAAACGCGTAAAACACTGGAGACCTTCTAGAAATAGTAACGTGCAGTGACCTTCTAAAAATAGTAACGTAGTAACGGGAATATGGATTGACGCCACACGGAGGAAGGGAGATAATCGCGGCTGAAAACACTGGAGAAGATAAGGAAGAGTTACTGGTAGTGGATCCCGACAAACAAACAAAAATCGGTTCAGCGCGCACAGCGCTGCGCGCTGAGAGCACGTGTTGAAATATCTCATCGATGAGGTTGTGTCCGGGGTGTAGCTGAATACGGTGTCCAAATTTCAAAAAGATCCACCGAGAACTTTGGCCGTGCATCGCGAACAGACAGACAGACAGACAGACACTAGTCGTATATATATATAGATGGAAGAGGAATGAAATATGTGTCGTGGTCGGAAACGATCGATAACTGCACTGAAATAAGATTGCATTCAGAAGTGAAAAGGAAGTACTAACATAGTCGTTTTAATGCTGGCCATGACTGGATATCAAATAGCGAAAAGAATTATTATTCATTCCCTTGATTTCTGCCATTAATTATGACTCCACTTAATCAATGATACAGATATTCAAAAATCCAAACCTAGGATTACTTTTCTGTCTTTTTAGTTTTTCGCGTGAATAAATTTAAATAATCTAGTTTCCGTGTTACGTAAGTGTACGTATTATAAAATGCGTACACTAGCTGAACTAAACGTAGACCATCAGTCTGTGCAAGTATTCCTAATTTTGTCTATGCAAGTATTTCTAACTATTTCAGGTGGCAGAGATTGATTTCGCTTAAAGGTGGTCGTCTGCATTTTTGCTTTTTTTCAATAATCTTATGGTTAGATTTCACTAAAATGTTATGTCAGATGATGAATGAACCATGGGGAAAAAAGTTATAGAAAAAAAATATATGTAAAAAAAGATTTTATTTTTGGGTAGCGTGACTCACGCTTCCAATATTTTGTTTTCTGTTTGCTGAGAACATGTGCTTTGCCTAAAAATACGGACCAATCAAATTCATGTCACTATGCTTATAGCCACGCCCAAACAAGTGCAGCAACAGTTTGACACTGGAGCGCTGTCCACGCTTTTTTTTAAACGCACGAAATGCACGGGATTTGAGAGGAGTTTTGCGCTTGGCATTTTCCAAATAAGGATATCCTACTATGAGTACTACGCTGGAATACTACAATGAATTTTCAAACGGCTACACTGGCTTCGTCTTTCCTGATCGAAAGGGGGTGTATTGTTGATATTTGTAGATAATAGACTCTACATTTTAATGGTCAAATGGCGATTTCGGTATAAAAATGTAGACAAGGACCTTTAAATGTCACTTACTCGTTTTGCACATGCCATCACGTCCGTTTGGTGTTTAGATTTATCTTATTTCCCGGAAGACCAGAGAAACATTTTGAAACGGCTTTTTTTCTTAAAACTTGAACTTTCTCTGGCGAAACCTCCAACCCAATGGACCCCAGCTCTTCAAAGCCAAGGCCACAGTGTCTTCTAGGCCAAGGTTACAGTATCTTCAAGGCCAAGATCAGTGTCTTCAAGGCCAAGATCAGTGTTTTGAAGGCCAAGGTCACAGTTTCTTCAAGGTCAATGTCACAGTGTCTTTAAAGCAAAGGACACGGTTTCTTCAAGGCCAAGGTCACAGTGCCTTCAAGGCCAAGCACACGATTTCTTCAAGGCCAAGGTCACAGTGTCTTCAATGTCAAGGTCACAGTGTTTCCAAGGTTACAGGACATATTTAAACACGCGTCAGCCAAAAGTGCACCGACAAGTGACAGGAGAGGGTCGGGGCCCGTGCAGTCACCAGGGGCCAGTTTCATAAGATAGCAGTGAACCGACTGACAGTCGATCGACTGTGGTTGATCGCCGGGTCACCGAAAAGCGCATTTCATGAGCGAATCACCGCCACCCGCGGACAACCGCAGTCGACCGACTGTACAGTAATCCGAATGGCCAATCGAGGGCTAAATTTAGCAACATTACCACTTCCGTTTGCTCATTCGCACGTGGGACCGAGACTTTCAGTAATTCCTTCGCGTGACGTCGAACCC
>NC_090246.1:49237818-49432818 GCF_037325665.1 Littorina saxatilis
AGCGCTGTGGTCAGTTGTTGCACAAGGTTCTTGCGCGGTCTGTGGAAGGACTTGTTCTTTGCGTTTGCTTGGTGTTGGTTGCTCTCCTTCTCTCTGTGGGCCAAGGGAACGCGGATAATCCTCTTGAAAGCCAGGTAAGGTCTGTGTTACCGTGTTAGTGCGGTCTTTCCTTCCTGTCCAGTGACTTTGTGTGTGTGCTTGTGTCACATTGCCTTCGCCCCCCCCCCCCCCCCCCCTTGCATTCTCCTGTGTGTGTCTCTTCTTTCTAAGTGTCATTCGCTTAGTTTACTAGGCGAAGAAGCTTTCTTTTCGACTTGCTTTGTGACTTTGTCTTATAACGCGGGCATTCTTCTTTTGATGTACCTTTTTCTCTGTGTTGAACTTTTAGATGTTGCAGTGCATTTTACTAACCCCTTTAACAAAAAAAGTCTCTTGTTTGTGAATGTGTGTGGTGCTGACTTCATGTCAAGTTTATCTGTATTCAGTCTTTGCTTTATCTGTCATCTGGTCGGTTTTCGCAATGCTTATTGAGTATGTTGTACTGACTGACCTGTTTCCTCCATATCCACGTGGCATTACATCATCGGGATTCTTCTCCGTTTGCCTGTTATCGATTGTTTAGTCACTGTGTCGCAACCTACTTGCCGCTCCTGCGCACTATGGTAACAATGTATTCAGTATCCCAACTTGAGTAGCGTCTACTGTTACGTTTGTTTTGGTTTTGGTTTGTTTGTTTTTGTGTGTGTGTGTGTGGAGGGGGGTCTCTCATACCGACTTCCTCTTTCTTCCAATACTGCTGGATCCCCCGTTTCTCACAACGGCGGCGTTCATTCACACGCCAGCAGGGCAACAGTTGTTGTCAAGATGTGTGTGAAAAGCAACCCGTCCCAGTATAAACCCTTTTGTTGCTTTGCACTGGATGCTGTACCGGGGTGGGAAGAAGAGAAGTATAGTGGTCGTATTTTTACAGCTTTTTTAATGGTATATCAGTAAATATAATACAGTTCGAGTTAAGCTTCCTGATATTGCGGAGGCCATGAGTTCCAGTCGTATCATCCTCAGCTATGTATGGGGATGTGAAAAGAAAAGCAAGGTGGTGTAGGAAAATCGGTACAGAATCAGAATCAGAATTTATTGTCATTAAAGCACAGAGCCTATTGACACATACAAGATAGGCCTACATAAGTACAGGAAAAACAGCAATATAACAGTACAGTACAAGTGTCACGCAGTAAGCGGCAGTGCTTGTATATTTATATTCAAGAGAAGTATGCTGCTGCCACCAGCTCCATGATACAGGCTTTGACCAACTATCTTCTAGCGTAGCAGCAGAAGATCTTTGCTTTGACCCCCAGCCGTCGTCATCATCTGCGAGGAAGTGAGAAGAAGAGAAAGGTGGAAGAAGATTCCGACACCACTTTCTGTTTGAACAGAAGGTATTGTAGAGAAGAAGAGTGAACAAGTAGTGTAGTAGGAAAACCGTTACAAATGTCACACAGTAATGCGGCAGAGTGGACTAGAGTAGGCAAAAGGCAAGTTCTAACTACTTGCACTCCAGTATCGCTGCTAGCCCGCGGGTGTTGCATAAGAAGTAGCGGAGTAAATATAGACTCCGCGGCCTTGACTGAGATGGGGAGATTTAGAGGGGGTGAGGGGGGAGCTGGCCAGTGACAAGTGGCTATTTCACGTGGCGGCTAAGAGAATATACACACCAACACACACATGCATAGTTCTGCTCTACATTCGCTTCGCTGGAAACTGGGCTAGTTGTGCCAGACTGCAGAGGTGTGCGGCGTTGTCGACCGGCGCTGGTGGAGGAATAAAAGAAAAGAGACAAAAAAATGAGAAGCAAGGCACTAACTGTCCTCGTTGACTCTCGCGTGCGAATGGATAAAGCCTCCTAGATCATGTTTAGATGCCTGTGTAGAGATTCCGCTGTTGTTTATCATGTTTAGATGCCTGTGTAGAGATTCCGCTGTTGTTTGCACGCATCGCTGACCGCACACCGCGTGCAGAACTAACTTATGGAACGCGCTTGCAAAGTGTGTGAAGTGTGCACAGGGCAAGTCATAGACAGATATATACATGTATAGTTGATTCACCGGAAAGCCCTGGCCCGCTTAATAGGTTACATAACCGAGTGCCTAGTAAGACCATGAACGAAGGAATGTGAACAATGGAACATGAGCAGGGGAAAAGGGAAAGTCGTGTGTGTCGGTGCTGCAGGGAAGAAAAAACGCTGAGGAAGGGACATTTTCTGCTGTTCAGTTGAAGGGAGGTGTTTCTGTCTGCGCACGTGATGGAAGCAAAGTCAAAGACTGGCACAGTTCGGTCATTTGAATGCCTATAACCACCAAGTTATTTAACCAAGTGACGAGGCCATGTATGAAGGGCCGAATGTGATTAATAGAACAGTGATGAGAAAGAGGAAAGAAAATCACGTGGCAGTGTGTCCGTGTGTCAGTGTGAGTCTTTGTCAGTACTCCAGATGAGAAGAATCTACCCATGAGGAAGTGACATTTTCTGGCACCTGTTGTTGTATATGGCAGCCGTTGTGATGAATTCGAAGTAACACTCATAGACAGACACATCTCCCCAAGGCACGGGGTCTGATCAGAGACATATATGTCTCTGGTCTGATCAATAGAACAGGAAGGCAGAAAACATAAGGGTAAAGTGGTGTACGTGCGTCCGTGCGTGTGTCTCAATGCCAGTGCTTCGGTGAAGAAGGATGTAGGGCGAGGAAGAGACGTTTTCTCAGGGTTGTTGTTGATGGCATGGAGGGAGTAACTGTTGTTATCTGGCCGGGCACGTGATGGACGCGAACAGCTACTGGGTTAGAAAGGTAAAAGCTGATAACCGTTGTTGTGACAAGTGATAGAAAGCGTGCCTTCATCTGTTCAGGTGGAAGACGGACACTGAGGAACGTGATGTGTGCATCTGCCTGTCTTTCTTTTTGATTCGGTGTGTGTGTGTGTGTCTCTCTCTCTCTCTCTCTCTCTCTCTCTCTCTCTCTCTCTCTCTCTCTCTCTCTCTCTCTCTCTCTCTCTCTCTCTCCATTCAAGACACAACAACAACAACAAAAACAACGACAACAACCACATGTGACCATCCGTAGCCCGCTATCCTTGACCAGTGTGATCGATTACCCGAGTGCCCTACACAATGCACCACCACCACTAGCAACAACAACAACCAGTGGCCTACTTTTCAACCGCTTTGTCCGCTTGAGCGCCGCAGTGACCGAGGGTCGCAGTGTCCAGCGACACTCTAACCACTACGCAGATAGAGCACACAACAGTCAAAGCCACACGAACAAACCATTACCATTTGATTTTGAGCCATCTTGTCCTGACACGGCGTTTACTGGCTTGCTAGGCCTGACCTATGCATAAGGTTTTATGTGCTGTACGCCTCGATATATAATCGATAACCCCCCGCGGGTTAGGGGGAAGAATTTACCCGATGCTCCCCAGCATGTCGTAAGAGGCGACTAACGGATTCTGTTTCTCCTTTTACCCTTGTTAAGTGTTTCTTGTATAGAATATAGTCAATGTTTGTAAAGATTTTAGTCAAGTAGCATGTAAGAAATGTTAAGTCCTTTGTACTGGAAACTTGCATTCTCCCAGTAAGGTAATATATTGTACTACGTTGCAAGCCCCTGGAGCAATCTTTTTATTAGTGCTTTTGTGAACAAGAAACAATTAACAAGTGGCTCTATCCAATCTCCCCCCTTTCCCCGTCGCGATATAACCTTCGTGGTTGAAAACGACGTTAAACACCAAATAAATAAAGAAAGAAATATAATCGATAATGGACAGCGAGTCAATTCTGCCGAGTGAAAAACACTGTGCAAGTTGAGGATGAAGGGACAGAACTGTCTCAGAAAATGGCTATTTTGGTGAAAGCAAGATTTAAGTACATGTAAAGACTAAAAATCAAAGGTCTAGATTTGTAGCGTTAGCAGTCTGTCTATTTTAGATTTTCCCCCAGACATAATTACCGTTGAGTGAAAGGTATTATATGAGGAGGTTTTTGTTAGTGCAGTTTGTTTAAGTGTTTGATTTCATAGCAAAAACAAGATTCATTTTTTAATTACAGGGTCAGAAACACAATGTTGTTTACCATCGGTTTGACTCGTTTCGTTAATAAAATCTGAAACTGATTAGTTGGAGATGATGAATATAATTATGTCGATGTGCATATTATTATGAATATTATTCGTTTCTTACATAAAATTGTAATTTTGTGATACAGAATACGGAATGAATTTATTGCCCGATGATTTCTAGGAATAAGCCATTTTTACATTTAGTCAAGTTTTGACTAAATGTTTTAACATAGAGGGGGAATCGAGACGAGGGTCATGGTGTGTGTGTCTGTCTGTCTGTCTGTCTGTCTGTCTGTCTGTCTGTCTGTGCGTGTGTGTGTGTGTAGAGCGATTCAGACCAAACTACTGGACCGATCTTTGTGAAATTTTACATGATAGTTCCTGGGAATGATATCCCCGGATGTTTTTTTTCTTCATTTTTTCGATAAATACTTTTGATGACGTCATATCTGGCTTTTTGTAAAAGTTGAGGCGGCACTGTCACACCCTCATTTTTCAATTGATTGACATTTTTGTAAAGCAATCTTCGACGAAGACCGGACTTCGGTATTGCATTTCAGCTTGGTGGCTTAAAAATTAATTAATGACATTAGTCATTAAATAATTATCTGAAAATTGTAATTAAATGTCTTTTTTATAAAACGATCCAAATTTACGTTCATCTTATTCTTCATCAATTTCTGATTCCAAAAACATATAAATATGTTATATTTAGATTAAAAACAAGCTCTGAAAATTAAAAATATAAAAATTATGATCAAAATTAAATTTCCGAAATCGATTTAAAAACAATTTCATCTTTTTCCTTTTTGGTTCCTGATTCCAAAAACATATAGATATGATATGTTTGGATTAAAAACACGCTCAGAAAGTTAAAACGAAGAGAGGTACAGAAAAGCGTGCTATGCAGCACAGCGAAACCACTACCGCGCTGAACAGGCTCGTCAGTTTCACTCCGTTTTGCACAAGCGGTGGACTACGGTCATTGTGAAAAAATGCAGTGCGTTCAGTTTCATTCTGTGAGTTCCACAGCTTGACTAAATGTAGTAATTTCGCCTTACGCGACTTGTTTATGTTTGTGAACGCTAAATAGGCAAACGTTAGCAGTCTGGGTTCTCGTTTTCTTGAACTTCTTTTCAGAATTTAGAATAGGCCTTTAAATGATCCAGTGAAACGATGCATTTTTGTTTCGCCTGATGACCATGAAAGTAGAGGCCAGAGT
The DNA here is from genome assembly GCF_037325665.1 of Littorina saxatilis. Taxonomy (NCBI): domain Eukaryota; kingdom Metazoa; phylum Mollusca; class Gastropoda; order Littorinimorpha; family Littorinidae; genus Littorina; species Littorina saxatilis. Next base: position 49,243,152 of record NC_090246.1, read on the forward strand.
TTTTGGAACGAATTTTTTTAGAGTGAATGTGTCATGTAACGCGATAGAACTAGCGACATGTCAAGAAGGCAGTATTTAAGGTGGACATTAATGTTACTGTTGTTTTGAAAGAGGTAGGTTTTGTTGTTGTTGTTGTTGATGGGTTGTTGTCTACACTATTTACGATTTAAATGTGGCATGTCATTTTTGTCATCACACTTCCATCACATAAAAGCTTTACTCTGGCTTTTTGTCCGTACCCCTGTTGCAATTCTGTCAGCCTTCTCTCCAGTAACTGATTGTTGTGGACACCGCCCAAGCAAAGGCTAAAAGACAGCTATTCAGAGCCAACAAAGAGGTGAAAACAAAGAAGAAGGGGGGGGGGGGGTTGAGAGAGAGAGAGAAAGAGTCCCGGGTTGGGGTGCAAAAGGGTGCGGACCATCTGTGGCTTCTTGAGACGCCATGCATGTAGTGAGCGATGTTTTTGTTGTGTTCATTTTCCACCCGTCGCTGCAGCCAGCGAAACCTTTCAAGTTTAGTCGGACAAGCAGGAAGGAGAACCCATAGTTATAATGCTATCAAGTTTTGATGGACTGATTGGAGATAAAGAGACCAAAGATATATGTGATCATAGAGAGGAAGTCATCAAAATATTGGGTACCTGGACAGATAGAAGCAACCATAGTTGCTATGCAAACTAGGTTTAATGGATCCGAGATAAAGAGACCAAAGATATGTGATCACAGAGAGGACGTCAGCAAAAATGTGGATAGCTGGACAGAGATAAGGACCCATAGTAGCAATGCAAACTAGTTTTGATGGACCAGAGACCATAGATTTATGAGGTCGCACAGATTACACCAACAACACTTTGGGTAGCTGGATAGAGAGAATGATCGACCTACTGTTACAATGAAATCTGTAGCCAGGATGAAAAAGAGAAGGTGTCTTGCAGACAAAGAGATCATCACAGAAGAAGATATCTAATCGCGGTGAATGTGAGCCTACAAAACGTTTTGACTGGGTGATAGGTGTTGTATAAGTCGTCTCGTGTGAAAGGTCGACGAAAAGGCCTTTTTTGTGTACAGATGTTTGGAATTCAATCAATCAATCAATATGAAGCTTATATAGCGGAATTGATCATTTGCTACTTGCAATCCCAACTTCAAGTTTCTCTAACGAGTCTGTTCGACTGTCTGTTTTATGCCCTCTCTCCCCCTTTTCTTCTCTCTGTCAGATTTCAAAAATGGTGTCAGAAATCAGAACACGTCGCTTATTTTCTTGTTTTTAAAAGGCATCTTAATGCTACAATGTTAAAAACAAATCCACACACACAACTAGATCATTTAGTTCAGCATTACGACAAAAAGTGTCAAGGATGATTGGTGAGAGAGGTCAGCGGTAACGGGTACTACTTGTGTACAACAGCAATGGCGCAGCATCGTTTCACCGTGACCTGCCTCCCTCTCACGGTGAAGGTGCGCCGCTGACCGTTCGTTCCCCTTTCCCCTTGCCCCCTTCCTCTCTCCCTCCATCCCCTTCCAGGAGTGACCAGCTCGCCACAGGGCAGGCCGTTATGAGGCGGCGCTCAGGGCATGGCAAGAGTGCAACCACCCCTGGGCATAGCAGTCACCGTGTGGCCGTGTAATGCGCTCAGCGTACTCCTGCTTTCAGATTTCTCATTCGGCCTCGTTGATCTTGTATCAACTCGACACTGAAAAGCCCTCCTCCCTTCCATGGTACTGATGATCGAGCTTAGGTATTTTACATTCATGGGGTCAAATTCGTTCAACCCAAATTTAAAAATTTCATAGATTTCACCCAACATTCGATTTCTTCAAAAACGTGCACCTTGGTTACGTCCCTTGAATGAGAAGGTAAGGAAATTACGATGAAGCAAATTTCTAAGTTTAAATAAAATAAGTTGGTTGAACGAATTTGACCCCATGAATGTAAAATACATAAGCTCGATCGTCGGTACCGTGGAAGGGAGGGGGGCTTTTCAGTGTTACAGCAGAACAGGTTCAAAATGAATGTCGAGGAATATTGAAAAACATTTTTTAAGCGTGGATGTTGAACTCGATTCTGTGTTAAGGCCAGATCGGACACTCCCCTCCCTTTCCCCGTTGGGGACAACAACAACAATAACAACAACTCTCATCCTACTTGTGTGTGTGTGTGTGTGTGTGTGTGTGTGTGTGTGTGTGTGTGTGTGTGTGTGTGTGTGTGTGTGGGTGGGTGTGTTATTCTTTGTCCTTATGCCCTTTGGGGGCAAAATCTGAAAATAAGATCTTGAACATCTCCTCCAGTCTTACGCCGCGACTAATAATATGAAGGTTGTTGTTGTTGATGTTCTGCCTCAGCCACACCTGTCATTTTGTGACCAGCCATGGGCGGGGATGTAGCTCAGTCGGTAGCGCGCTGGATGTGTATCCAGTTGGCCGCTGTTAGCGTGAGTTCGTCCCCACGTTCGGCGAGAGATTTATTTCTCAGAGTAGACGGGCGCTGTGGCGTGGTGGTAAGACGTCGGCCTCCAAAGCGGAAGGTCGAGGGTTCGAATCCCGGCCGCGGCCGCCTGGTGGGTTAAGTGTGGAGATTTTTCCGATCTCCCAGGTCAACTTATGTGCAGACCTGCTAGTGGCTTATCCCCCTTCGTGTGTACACGCAAGCACAAGACCAAGTGCGCACGAAAAAGATCCTGTAATCCATGTCAGAGTTCGGTGGGTTATAGAAACACAAAAATACCCAGCATGCTTCCTCCGAAAGCGGCGTATGACTGCCTAAATGGCGGGGTAAAAACGGTCATACACGTACAATTCCACTCGTGCAAAAACACGAGTGTACGTGGGAGTTTCAGCCCACGAACGCAGAAGAAGAAGAAGAATTTCTCAGAGTCAACTTTTTGTGCAGACTCTCCTCGGTGTCCGAACACCCCCGTGTGTACACGCAAGCACAAGACCAAGTGCGCACGAAAAAGATCCTGTAATCCATGTCAGAGTTCGGTGGGTTATAGAAACACGAAAATACCCAGCATGCTTCCTCCGAAAACGGCGTATGGCTGCCTAAATGGCGGGGTAAAAAACGGTCATACACGTAAAATTCCACTCGTGCAAAAAAACACGAGTTTACGTGGGAGTTTCAGCCCACGAACGCAGAAGAAGAAGAAGAAGAAGTGACCAGCCTTTTCTGGAGATGTCATTAATTAATCAGCACTTGCCATCTCAGTTTGGAGGACAAGCAGATTCGATAACGCCATCTGACATTTCCACGAACCGGTTATGTAAAGGTTATTTTCACTTTCGTGCTTAAAACGTGCGATCGAGTGTCGACAGCAAAGAAAATCAGGTATGGTTTTTCACATAAAGGAGTAAAAAATAAAGGCATATTTGATAACTGCGGCGGAAAGGGTAATAATTGCTCGTTTTATGATTATGGCAGCATTGATTGCATTGGATGCCTGGCGGCGTCAAGTATATATGCAATGGTTTGATTGCAATTGCTGTTGGCTGAAAATGAAATGGAACGTTCCTTTTTCGTATATGTGTGCGTGTCATTGTGTTTCTGGATTAGATTTGCTGGAAAGTTCCGCATCCTTGGCCATATATATTGGAGTGTGACTTCCATATTGCATTGATTGATGGTATGGACAGACAGATGTGTGTGTTTACTCATCGACATGGACACTTTCTACAAGATTATCTTCTTCTGATTTTGTATAAGGTAGGTAGCAAACGTAGGCTATGTCGTGGAAAACAATCAAACACGCTTACAAACAAAGATGATTGTTGTGAACCTACATGCTTGCATACTTACAGACAGACAAAGCCGGCAGTTGGACACGACGAATGCGCACACATGGAGACCACACACACACACACAAACGCACACGCGCACACGCACACCATTAAAAGCTCTCAAAATTAAAAACAGTACATCGATAATGTCAATAAAAAGTAATAGAAGCTAGCGCACACACGGTGGCACCCATACATCGTAAAATACCCCGATTTAAGACTTCTTCTCTTTTAAAGCCTTTCTTTTCAGATTTCTTGTTCATGAATAGCCTCTGTAAACTTCCTTCCCTTTGAAGATTCCCGGTTTTTGTAAGAAATGTTTTTTCTCAGATGTTTGGAGGTCTTAAAAGGGGGGTTCCACTGTATGTCAGTGTGGGGTGTGAGGGAGACTGACTGGTGAGAGTGCCGAAGGGAACAGCAGTGAAAAAGATGACCATCTGTCAGTGTTGGGACTTGGTCAGCTAGCTTAGTAGTGGACACTGGCCTTCTAGTGAAAGACCTGAGCTGACCACTCCGCGCGGCAGGTGTTATCCTGTGCAAAATTATACATTGTGCAGCCCATTGACCTTTTTTTCCAGCTGACTTTGTGTGGGGATGGGATTTTGTTTTTAAATGTATTGGAAAACACTGCTGCTTGTCGGGCGGGGACGTAGCTCAGTCGGTAGCGCGCTGGATTTGTATCCAGTTGGCCGCTGTCAGCGTGAGTTCGTCCCCACGTTCGGCGAGAGATTTATTTCTCAGAGTCAACTTTGTGTGCAGACTCTCCTCCTCGGTGTCCGAACACCCCCGTGTGTACACGCAAGCACAAGATCAAGTGCGCACAAAAAAGATCCTGTAATCCATGTCAGAGTTCGGTGGGTTATAGAAACACGAAAATACCCAGCATGCTCCATCCGAAAGCGGCGTATGGCTGCCTAAATGGCGGGGTAAAAACGGTCATACACGTAAAAGCCGTGGGAGTTTCAGCCCATGAACGAACAAACAAACAAACTGCTGCTTGTCTCTTTGTTTTGCGTCCCCTTGTTCGCAACCATTTCTCGTTTCGGGAACTTACACAAATTGCATATCATTTTATAGTATTTTATCATAATTGTGCATTTAAAAGTGTTTTGTTTTGTTTTTCTTATTGTGTTGTTTTAAGTATTTCTAAGAAATTGATGATAAATGTGCCCTTTTAAGTTCGTTTTAAATGTTATCATTATCTTCTTAATATTTAATATTCAGAATTGATCATGTTGTTGATACATTTTTATGTGAGTACTCATCCTTTGATTTGTTAAATTTATCTGTGCTCGCACAAGCTGCACGTCGCAGTGGGTACCGAACTGAATTGAACTGAATGAAGATTTAAAGCTGGGCCTTTTCTAACAATCTGTCCTTGTGGGCCAAGGAACAATTAATACAATTAAGACATCCGGGACCTAAGCAGACAGCATGGCGGCTTTGGTGCAAACCAGCCGCTGCGGTGGTGGCACTCGGAACAGCATTATTCTTCACAGAGCTAGAGACATTAATCTACATTGAATTCGGCCAGGTTCTTTCGGACATAAATCTCATAGAAACAGGAAAATCTTGAATTATTAATTCCATACATCTGTATTCAAATCAAACGGGGTTTTCTCGGAAGCAAAAGTCTTTTAGAATGAAACAAAGAACACGTTCATATTATTGATTTCATGCCGGACTTTGCGGAAATGTGTTTGTTATTGTCAGAAACATTCATTATTTGCACCAATACAGGGGTGGGGATTTTCTGTTCACAGCAAAGAAAGCTGTCGTACTAAAAGGATTTCTCCTTCCTGTAAAAGCATTTACATGAGATAAAAGCATACTTCCACTCGGTCACATACGAAGTAAGAGTGCACTCTCTGCTCAGTGGGATTTTTTTAATGAATTTATTTCGTCATTTAAGAAATTAATTCACACGCAAAATTCAACTAGCCACAGTAAGCAGTTATGCTGTTGATTTTTCGTGTGCGACCAAGTGAGGATCTTATCCCATGTAAAAGCCTGGCTTGATCTAAGTTGATGAACCAAACTGTTGAGAAGAAGTGAGCCTTTAAATCTCATTTCTTTGTTACTTTTTTTGTATCTATCGGTGCAAAACACAGTTACACAACGTATTGTTTGGATGTACCCAAACTGAATTCGTTAATCCATGTTTATGAGCAAGTGTGTATTCATATTCCAGAAATGCAGGCTTTTCCTGAATTGTGTCTCAGGAACATGAAATATTTGTACCTCTACGGAGGATTATTTCTTTTTCACAGAAAAAAAACATTCTTTCTTGTAGGCACACTCGTTCCTTTTAAAAACAGTTGAATGAGACAAAACGATCCTTCCTTTTTGAGATATACGAAAAAGAGTCTCAGACTCAGTGTGCAGTGGGAATTTGTTATGAATTAATGTCCTACAAACCACAACTGTCTCTTTTGAGAAATTAGTTCATAAACATTTCCAACTCACCACAGCAAGCAGTCATGGTATGGTGTTGATTTAATCTTGGTCTGTGACCATGTGAAGGCCTGATCTGAGTATGAACGAGCCTTTACATCTTCGGATGCAAAACACAGTTACACAACGTATTTTTTGGATGTACCAAAACTGGATACATTAATTATTTTTTTTATGAGCAAGAGTATATTACTGTTCCAGAAATGCAGGCTTTTACGGAATTGTGTTTAGGTTATTGTCAGAAACATTAAACATTTGCACCTATGCAGGGGATTATTTCCTTTTCACAACACAGAAAGCAATCTTACTTAAAGACACACTCCTTTCTGTAGAAATTGTTTCATGGGATAAGAACATACTTTCACTTGGTCACATACAAGAAAAGGGTGCACTATGTGCATAGCGGGAATTGTGTTGATTTGTAACTTTTTGAGAAATTCATTGATAGAAAAAAAATGAACTCACAGCAAGCTGTCAGGGTGTTAATTTTTAGTGTGAGACAAAGTGGAGGGATGGTTTGTTTGTTTGTTTGCTTAACACCCAACCGACCACGAAGGGCCAAATCAGGGCGGTGCTGCTTTGACATATAACGTGCGCCACACACAAGACAGAAGTCGCAGCACAGGCTTCATGTCTCACCCAGTCACATTATTCTGACACCGGACCAACCAGTCCTAGCACTAACCCCATAATGCCAGACGCAAGGCGGAGCAGCCACTAGATTGCCAATTTTAAAGTCTTAGGTACCGTATGACCCGGCCGAGGTTCGAACCCACGACCTCCCGATCACGGGGCGGACGCCTTACCACTAGGCCAACCGTGCCGGTGGAGGGATGGTCTTAATGCATGCAAAGTGTTTTGACAGTGAAGGAGTTTGCCTTTAAGAAGAGCTGATTTCTTTGCTGTTGTAGGATGGTCTTATCCCTCGCAAAAGCATGGCTAGATCTGAGGCGGGGAACAGAACTGTATTCACGAAAAGGAGTGAACCTTTAATTCAGCTTCAGGCCCTTCAAGCGTTATTATTCTGATTTGTTTCTTTTTGGTTTCATTTTTCATTGCTCATTTTTCTTTTTGATTTATCTCCCTTTCCCCCTTCTTTTGCACTTGGAGGACATCATCGCCATCTTCTCTGATAAGTCGTTTTCATATTTGTATTGTTGTTTTCATTTTTTTTAACCTGTTGAAGACCTTTAGGTCGAAACGTTGTTCATTGTCATTTGTTTGTATATTTCGTTGCGAGTCCAGTATATTAGGTCTTACTCTCAGCTTCGTTTGCTATATCCCTCGCTGCAAAGCACAGTTACACAACTAACAGTCTGGATGTACCAATACAGGCTTTGTTAATCTGGTTTTATGGGCAAGAGTGCAATAATGTTCCAGAAATACTTCAGGCACCAAACGTTTTAATGAAAACACTTTCGTAACATGGGCTTTTGACGTTGTTTGCTTTGCAGTTTGTTTTTTTAGCGTGGCCATGCTCCTCATTTCTAACTTTCTGGTGTGGGTTTTTTAAAGTTTTTTTTTACAGAATTGTTTAAAGAGAGTGAAGATTTCTTTTATGTTGATTGTCTCACCAACGGTCTTTCTTTTTTTTTTTATTCATATTTATGGATTGTGTATTTGCTTTTTTATGAACAGGAAGTAAGAGAAAAATTAAGGCAAGTATCTAGCACTCACAGACCTATTTGCTTTTTTTATGAACAGGAAGTAAGAGAAAAATTAAGGCAAGTATCTAGCACTCTGGTTTTAAGAAGTGTTTTGATTTTTCCTGAGCAAGACGTAAGAAGAGAATGAAAGCCTATGTAACATTCGCGGAGCTAGTGTTTTTTTCTCTCCGCTGACCACGTTTGCTGTCAAAAAATACAAATTAAAAAAGAGTCTCAGAATGTTTGCAATGATCCTGCACTCAGAGACACATATTCTGTTCATTGACCACGTATGGTGTAATGAAGTATTGTTTTATTTCCATAAGTAGTATCTGAGTAAGAGAAGATCGAATGTGGGCAAGATGTATCATTATTCACAGGCCTACTTTTTCCCAGCGAAAACGTTCGTTGTCAAGAAGTGGGTGTGTTTGTACTTAGCACTGCAGCGTCACTGTACTCACGATAATATGACTGTTTGCACTCTCTTAAGCCCAGAAATAGGTTGTATTCAGTCAACACTCTAAGGACTGGGCGGTCAGTTCGTGGCGAGCGTGGTTGTGAATGGGAGCGAATACAGTACAGTTGGTAAACAACGGTGACATTCTTGCTTCCAGCATGTTTGAATATAGATCCGCTTGGTGATAACGGTGACATTCTTTCCTCCCGTACGCTTGCCAATCGCTCAGTCAGTAGCGCGCTGGCTTTGAAACCCGTTCGTCGCTCAGTATCGGCGTGGGTTCGAACCCAGATTCGGCCAGGGATTTGTTCAACGGAGTCAACGTTGTGAAGTTTCTCTCTAGACACCCCTCGTTGGCACGCACGTGTTCGAGAAGGATCCAGAGTTCACAGCGAAAGTCCCAGGGTGTGAAAAACACGAACACACGCATGCAGAGAAAAAGGAAAACCCAAATTATCACCTTTCCTTACCTGACCTTACCTGACCTTACGCGGTGGCCGTCATGTGTGACCTGTGCTGGAGGTCTGCAGGACTTCCCGTGAGGAAGGAAGCAGTTCACAAAATGCAGGTGACGTGATGGCAGGAGGACACCCATTGGCCACACATCAACCACAATTTTATCCAACATTTGTTTTAAGAGTAGATTGATCTTAGAGCAGCAGCAACAGTTATACTTATAGCGACAACGGCAGCAGCAGTAGCAATAACGACAGCAGCAGCAGCAACAGCCAGAAGAAGATGTATGGATGGTCAGTAACAGTAATAGTAAGGGAAAGAAATGGCTATCAGTTTAGGCTGGTGTTTTTGTTGTTGTTGTTGTTGTTGCTGTTGTTTTTTATTTGTTTCTTGTTTCGTAGCCCTGTTCTGCGCTGGAACCATGTGTCACGCATCTGTTTTATAATTATTCCCTCTATATGAGTCGCCCAACTGGATAAGGTGCTAGTGAATGACGCTACCGGGCACTGATCATACCATCTGCCAGATTCATTTAAAGGACCGCGCACGAATTCGGCTGGCACTTAAACGTACATTTTCAGGCTTGTGTTAACACTGATAGCTACCATGTAACACATTGATAGAACAATTGAATCACAAAATGTGTGGCGTGATATTTGACAGATATGCCATGCATGCTGAAAGAAGAGGTCTAAGATAGGTTAGTCTACAACCGGCGGTATAGAAGTCATGTTATTGATTCAAAATCAATAGGTCACCCAGGTTGCTCCACTCGGATATGCTAGAACAGTGTATTTATTTTCTTCGGCTGCCGAAATGACCTTCCTGTCAATTTCGGAACTTTTCAGAATGCCTTTGCGTCACCCCCCCCCCCCCCACCCCCTTGTTAATTGTTAAAACGCTCGGCAATTCTTCCAGAATGGTGGTAAAACTGACGATTAGAATGAAGTTTCGGAGGAGTTTCACCGACTGCTTTCGCCGAGGGTTCCTTGACCAGAATGCCAAAAGTACGTATTGGTGGACACTTGATTGACCCTTGGGCGAAAATAATCAATTTGTTTAAATGTTACAGTGTAAAAGACCGATAAACAACGTTTTTGTTGTGCCTAAACCCCGTCGAGGGTTATATTCGTTCAAGTAAAAAAACGTGAGGGATTACACGTGGAAGCGGGAAGACTAAATTCCAGCAGTGTCCGAAAAAGGAATTCGGGTCGGGGTTTCTTCCGGTCCACTTCCGTCCGGCCAGAATCTGTTGACTGTTCGTGTTGGCAGCGAAATCAGCTGGACATTCCTGCTAAAGACACGGTCCTTCTCAAAGAAACCTTCTTATAGATTCTCTCAGGCTTTAGATCGCTTTATTTGGACCAAGAGGAATTTGTGTTAGCGTGGCTGTCACTAGTTCTGTTGCTTTTTGTTAGAAAATAATCTTTTTAGAGATATTGTTGTTGTTGAAGAAAAGACGTGAACAAGTGCAGAGTGTTTTTTTGCGTGGTGTTGTCTTCGATTGTCTCGCAAATAGTACGGTTCTCTGTTTAGAATTGAGGCTTCCACTCCAAATGACGTGTCCTGATGTATAGTGCTGTTGCATCCTTCTTCTATTCATTGAGGCTTTCTCTGTTTGTCCTGGGCATAGTAAGATTTTCAAAATTGCTTTCGTTTATTTTTTGTCGTGTTTTCTGGAGTTAGTTCTCTTATATGGGGAAGTCAAGCTGTCGTCGTGCAAGATGTGGGATTTGTTTTAAGTAGATGTACAGGGTGACCCAAAATGAGTGCAACCCATATAAGTACTCACAACTGCTACAAATGTGAATGGATTTAGTTTATTTTTAACACACATCAACGTAAGATGATAACAATTAAGTTCTGAAAGTTGGAGTCATTTTGGTTGGGTGGTCCACATGTTAGCGACGTTGAAGGATATGCTCCAAATGTCCACCGCGTTGAATGCGCCGTGCAGAATTGTCCACCACGCGGACACACTCTGCCCCTGGAATCCTCCTGATCTTTGTTGTTATTGCAGCTTTCAAGTCCATGATTGTCTGGGGGTTGTCCTCATAGACGTGGTCTTTCAAATAACCCCACAAATAGAAATCGGGGGGGTTAAGGTCAGGTGGACAATTTTGCACGGCGCATTCAGGAGTGTCTTCGTCAACGCGGTGGACATTTGGAGCATATCCTTCAACGTCGCTAACATGTGGACCACCCAACCGAAATGACTCCAACTTTCAGAACTTAATTGTTATCATCTTACGTTGATGTGTGTTAAAAATAAACTCAATCCATTCACATTTGTAGCAGTTTTGAGTACTTTTATGGGTTGCACTCATTTTGGGTCACCCTGTATATGAACTACTAGAGGAATACCCGGCTTCGCCGGGGTGAATCGCGAAACAGAGACAGACAGCGTGGCGGTTCATCACAATCACCTCTGCAGGCGAAGTCCTGTCAAACGGGATTGAGAATTTTAGAGCTTATTTCTTAGCCCTATATTATCTGTTGTGGCTTCTCAAATGCCAGAACATACAGACAGACAAAAGCCGCTAGACCCCATCACAAACAGAACTCTACAATCCACAGGTTTTTGCCCACACACACACACACAAACACACACACAGAGAAGCCGTATATATATATATATATGTATATCTATATCTATAAATATATAGAGATAGGTGAGAGTGTATTTTTCGCGTGGCTATAAATTGATTCGACCTTTTCACTTTGACAGTAAGAACAACTTACGGGTGCAAGGGAAGCGTTCTGGACAGCGCAGTGACATTCTAAAAATAGTTACTCAGAAACGGGAATTTGGGGTGAACGGCGCGAGACAGAGACAGACAGCGTGGCGGTTCACCACAATCACCTTTGAAGGCGAAGTCCTGTCAAACGGGATTGAGAATTTTAGAGCTTATTTCTTGGCCCTATATTATCTGCTGTGGCTTCTCACATGCCAGAACATACAGACAGACAAAAGCCGCTAGACCACATCACAAACAGAACTCTACAATACACAGGTTTTTGCCCACACACACAAACACCCACACACAGAGAGAAGCCGTATATATATATGCATATCTGTATCTATAAATATATAGAGATAGGTGAGAGTGTATTTTTCGCGTGGCTATAAATTGATTCGACCTTTTCACTTTGACAGTAAGAACAACTTACGGGTGCAAGGGAAGCGTTGTGGACAGCGCAGTGGACAGCGCAGTGACATTCTAAAAATAGTAATAGTAACTTAGAACTGAACGGGAAAGCCACACGAAGGAAGGGAGATAAACGCCAAACACTGGAGAAGATAAGGAAGAGTTACTTATAATGGTGAAATGAACACAAAAACGAAAATGAGTTCAGCGCTGCGCGCTGAGAGCACGTGTTGAAATATCTCATCGATGATATTGTGTCCGGGGTGTAGCTGAATACGGTGTCCAAATTTGAAAAAGATCCACCGAGAACTTTGGCGTTGTGATGTGGTGTAGCGGCTATGGTGTGTCGGTATGGGGGCCCGGGTAGCTGAGGTGGAACCAAAATAGCTGAGGTGGAACCAAAATCGGTTCCGCGCTGCGCGCTGAGAGCACGTGTTGAAATATCGACCAGGTTGTGTCGTGTCCCGGGTCTACCTGAATATGCCCACCAAATTTGAAGCAGATCCATCGAGAACTTTGACCGTGCATCGCGCACAGACAGATACACAGACAGATACACAGACACACAGACACACAGACACTAGTCGTATATATATATAGATAGATGGCGTGATTTTACGTAGATTACCACGACGTCGCTAGTACTCATCCAGTGGCTGATTGTGTTTCGATGCCTAATCCACGGGTTGCATTTTTTATGTTTACGGGATTAATGTCCTTTTGAAATAGTTTTACAGGCATTACAAAACTAACATTGTGCTAAGAAGGGGTATTCATACAGCTACAGAAGATAGATTTCTCATTCTGTGAATAGTCTCCACAATCGTTTTCAACATTCTGGCAGCTTGCCTCTCATTACGAGAAAAAACGAAGGCACAAACCTCGCTTGGTAAAAGTTAGTCACATTGGACGAAACCCTCCTTCTCCTTGCCTCCATCCTATTTTTTTCTCCATTCATGTTCTTCTAGGCATTGTTGTCCGCTTCCCGGCCTTACCCAAAAGCAGTTGTGCGCAGATTTTCTTGGAAATACGAGATGGGGGGAATACGGCAAAGGGGTGGGGTCGTAGACACAGACATAGTGCGGTTGTAGGAGGGAGTAGTAGTTAGGGGTCGAGGTATTACTTCTTTCCTGTTCGTCAATGGGCAGTGGGAAGAATGGTGGTGGGAGAGGATGTGTCCATGTGTGAAAGTGGATGTGTGTGTGAATGGGAGGAAGGGTAACGAAGAAACGGTCAAGGGATATCTCGGGGAGGAAGGGTAACAAAGAAACGGTCAAGGGATATCTCGGGGAGGAAGGTGAAACGGTTGCAAAGGAGAGGGGGATGGGTGGGGTATGAATGAGGGGTGTTTTTTGTGTGGCTGAAAAAGAATGCTGAAATTTGCCTGTAGCCGGAAACGGCGAAGGCGTGATAAGACAGACAGGGAGACAGACCGACAATCTCTCTCTCTCTCTCTCTCTCTCTCTCTCTCTCTCTCTCTCTCTCTCTCTCTCTCTCTCTCTCTCTCTCTCTCTCTCTCTCTCTCTCTCTCTCTCTCATATAAGAGGAAGAATCAGAAAAGGGTCAAGCATCTCATGGACTGATTTAACAGCGAGCACCCGGGAAGCATGTAATGGTGTAAACACGTTTATCGCAGTGTTGACGCGTGGAATGCGAAGAATTGTAGCCGAAGCTTTGACAAGCAACACCATTAATATGAGGGTTGTTATAGAATGGAGAGACACTTAGGGATAATTTGCCAGTAAATTACTGAAAGAGCTGTGTTCTGGGTTGATACTTCGAAGACGAAAGTGGAGTGGAGCATATAAATCATGACTTCCTCGTTCTTGTCCATTCCCGGTGACAAAAATAGAATATCAACAGTCAAGTACGTATCGATCTGACTCTATAGTATGTTTCTGTTATCTTGTGCAGTTGTGGGATTGGTCTTCAGAACAGCGCACGTGCTATTCAGGTTTTCCTTTTAACTTGTTTTTTGTGTGTGATGGTATGGCATTACTTTGATTCGAAGGATTAAGGTTGAACATCTCAAACTTGCCATTCATTTAACGATTTTTGCATTCAGCTGTTGTGCAATTTCCTTTTCGCTCAAAAGTTCCTCTTCAATTCGTTTTGCGGGTTAGATGTTTCTGGGTGAAATTGTTGTTTTGTTCTTATATCATTTGTGAGTTTTCCTGTGCCAAACCAATATAATTCTCATCTTGTTGTAATCCTATCCGCTTGCTATAATTGTGCCTACATACAAACGGTGTCATGACACCCCCCCCCCCCCCACACACACACACACACACACACACACACACACCCACCCACCACCTCCGCCCCCCCCCCCCCCCCCCCCACCACTGGTTCTAGAGACAAGAAACATCAACAATCTGTGTATGAAAGATCACTTCACAGCTTGTTCTACAACGCACTCTCGACACTATATAGTACCAGCGTGGACATTCGGCATTCCTTAAGCATGACGACTACAATGAGTTGGACGTATTCACCATATTTTAATACTACAACAATTGCCCGGACCGGACCACTCATATTTGCATTAGGCTCGCTGCCTGCTGGGTTATCGCATTGACCGCCCTCTGAGGAGAGCCCAGGGTCTGGTATGCAATTACAGTTCTAGAAATGGACAGTTTGACAGAGAGCCAAAGCCTTTGATTCCTTGCCCTCACAGTCAGTGGAGTACTGGAATATATACATAAACTCACACTGCTGCCCACCGCTTTCTTTGCCAATGGATTTCTGTTGGCTTGCTGGTTGGTGATTCCATTTTATGGTGAAAGGGTGGTCAGGGGGGGGGTTACAGTTATGCTGTTTTCCCGGACGCACACGGTGTTTATGTGATCCGAGGCGAAAATGCTTCAATATGAAACGGTCTTTATAATTATACACTTTCTGTCCTCGTGTGTAGAGAGAAAACACAATCTACTTTTGTGGAACAGTCTTGATACCCCGCACTATCAACTTTTATGTGAAACAGTTTTGCCAGGAGGCATACGTTGCATGCTTGTTTCTGTTTTCGTCGTATATTCTGCCGGTTTCAGAAAATACACACACGGCTTCAAAAGCACACACGCACACGCACACGCACACGCACACACACGCTTGCATACGCATACGGACACAAACACACACACAAACGCATACACACACACACACACACACACACACACACTACACACACGCATAAACAAACAAACACACACACACACACTCTCACACACACACTCCGCCCTGATATGGCCCTTCGTGGTCGGCTGGGCGTTAAGCAAACAAACAAACACACACTCACACTCACACACACACACACACACACACACACACATTTTCACGCGCCCACACACACTTTGACGCGCCCAGAGAAAGAGAGAGAGAGAGAGAGAGAGAGAGGGAGAACGAGAGAGAGCTACTTCTGTACGACTGATTAATCAGTCTGTAAAGTGCAGGCGTTCTTCATGCATGGTGTGTATTGACCAAACAAACAAGAGAACCGATAACAAGAAAGCGACCCTTGTTGGACATAGTTATATTAGGTCAGGGTCACAACGCTAGAGGGATTACATTTACGTGTAATGCGGTCATTCGAGGACTGAGCGAAAAGTTTGCACCACAGTTACATATATACGTACACAGATTTAGTTGCTGGGTTCTTCTTCAGAGCTGGGGTCCAATATTGTTTTAATTTTCAGCGATACATCTTAACCATAGTAGATGATTTCACGGATTTATTGTCCGCGTTTCGTGCAGTAGAAGCATTTGGAAATAAACGCTCGCGTATCATGGAATCGAAAGGGTTTGACATGAATTTATTTTGTCGTTTGAAATTGAAAAGGTAGATATTGGATACTGTAGATATTGGATACTATGGTTAAAGAACACTTGTTATTATCATTAAGTTACTTGATGACTCAGGACAATTAACACTATTCTGTCAGGGTCACAACACTCTCCGTAACAACATTACGGATACGTGTAATAAAGTCATCGCAGCAGTTATTTTGTTGCATAAGGCGGGGTTCCCAGATCATGATGATTGCTGGTTTATGAACAATATTTCGTTGGGTCATAGAACTAAGAGGGTTACAGGTACGTGTTATACGGTCATTGTAACAGACATTTTGCATCTCAAAGCAGCGTAACACAAATCGAGATGCCTGTTGGTTTAATCAATAATGGTGTCCACTCAGTACAGGCAAAATCACATTCGTTTACTCGACCGACTTAGGGTGCGATTGTGTGATTGAAATCAAGTAATTTCATCCGTGCATTGCGCTTAAAACGACGTTTTTGTCTGTGAGGATGAATCTCTTTAGATTTGGCTGCCTATAACTTTTTGTCTGCTCTCCTAACCTTCTGCCTACATGTCTCTACATCTCTGCCTCACCTCCCCTCCCTTGATAACTCTATGTGTGTGTGTGTGTGTGTGTGTCTCTCTCTCTCTCTCTCTCTCTCCCTCCCTCTCCCCCCCTTCCTCCCTGTCTGCCCGGACACCCCTTCTCTCTGTGCGGAATATCAGTTTCCAGTCTCTTAACTGACTGGGGAAAAAATCTGTCTCCATACCTGTTGTCTTTCTAATTGTCATTCTTCATTCTTAGCAGTCAGCATAGTTTCACCAGCATTGCCGTACCGTCAGTTAGTCACAGAGAGACAGAGAGAGACAGAGACAGAGAGCAGGACAGAGTGACTTAGAGAGACAGAGAGCAACCCAGCTAGCCAGTCAGTCAACCAGCCAGAGAGACAGACAGACATATATAGTGTCACGGTTCGCTGCTTGACCATGCCATTTCAGCAATTATCGGCCAGAGCCGCACATAATGGAAATAATGACCGAGAGAATAATGCCCTGGGACACCCTGATGTTGGCTGTATTGACCACACAAGCACAGGACACACAGGTTGGTTGACCTGACACGAGGTCCTGCTTGACCCTAACGTTCTCTGACACCACGGAGACGGCGGTCAGATAAGATATGTGCGTAGAAGTATGGTTTACTCGTGGAGTCAGGAGACTGACATAATTATCTGTCCATTCTGTAGCTTTATCCTACTAAATCACACGGAAAGAATAGGAAGTTTCGATCGTGTGTGGCGAGGGGTTCGGGCCGGAGAGGAGAGGAGGGGGAGGGGTCGTGGCTAGAAGACGAGGTCGATAAAATAAAATAGATAACAAATAAAACACTCACGCACGCACATAGGCTACGCACGCACGCACACACATACGCACGCACGCAATAACACACACACACGCGCGCGCGAGCGTGCATACACACACACGCTCTCTCTCTCTCTCTCTCTCTCTCTCTCTCTCTCTCTCTCTCTCTCTCTCTCTCTATCTGGAATTCACCTCATCTTGTTTTCTAAGAACTTGAAAAAAGAGAGCTGAATAATCGCCAAACACGAACCCAAACTGCTTCCCGATGGCGAGTGTAAAAACGAGAGATGCTTCCCCCTAACTTCTTCAAGAGTTATACAAATAAACCCGCGCCTCATATGTTAGCAATACGAAGGGGCGGCTTTCAAGGTCTCCAGCAAAACTCTATGTAATGTGCGCTGCTAATCTCTTTGCTGAATATGGTAGGAGAATGCATGGACTTTACAGTCATATAACTGGTATTAAAATAAACGGTCTTATCACAAAGATACCCCCCGCGGGTTAGGGGGAAGAATCATTACCCGATGCTCCCCAGCATGTCGTAAGAGGCGACTAACGGATTCTGTTTCTCTTTTTACCCTTGTTAAGTGTTTCTTGTATAGAATATAGTCAATTTTTGTAAAGATTTTAGTCAAGCAGTATGTAAGAAATGTTAAGTCCTTTGTACTGGAAACTTGCATTCTCCCAGTAAGGTAATACATTGTACTACGTTGCAAGCCCCTGGAGCAAATTTTTGATTAGTGCTTTTGTGAACAAGAAACAATTGACAAGTGGCTCTATCCCATCTCCCCCCCCCCCCCCCCCCCGTTTCTCCGTCGCGATATAACCTTCGTGGTTGAAAACGACGTTAAACACCAAATAAAGAAAGAAAGAATCACAAAGATATGCACTTACACGTCCCTGCCTAGTTTTGTTTTATGACGCGTAGTATAGCATGGATGACGAGTATTCTACCAGTGAAGCACTTCATATGGGGAGGCGGTACGTGGTTGGACCTGTATTGGCTTTGATTCATGGGTGGTCTCTCTCACGTATGAGGATAAAGGAATGTATCTTTAACCAGAAGCTACATGTGCACAATAGAAAAGATCACTAAAGCTGTCCTAGTTCAAAAAGTATAAAACTATGATAATAATGATGATCCCTGGAACATGCCCCAAATAGTTTAACCGCGAGGGCGTTAACAAAAACATGTATCATCAATAATAATAATAACAATAATAATAATCATCATAAATATAATCATAATCATAATTATAATCATAATATTAATAATATTAATAATGCTAATAATAATATTGATAATAATAATGAAGAATAGCTTTGTTTATAGCGTGAGCCCCTTAAAGTGTTTTGCAAATACATCCTAATTAAAACATAACATCAGCAATGTATGTATAAAAAGCATTCAAATCACTGAATGAAACAAAAAAACCTGAGCGTACATAACAAACATAATCAAATACAAACACAAGATTAGTTACACCTAAGGACACTGTAGCCTCTTGCATGTGCCCTAGTATCTCCAATGTAAGCTTATTGCGTTTCACTGGTTATAAAATGCTGGTTTTTTATATTGTTATATAATTGAGGAGTAATAGCCTCGGGCAGTTATAATAATAAAACATTCTTTTATAGCGCTGTTCACCGCCGAAAGGCAGTCTCATGGCGCTTTACATTAGACATTAAAATTTAAAATTATACATATAAAACGTTTTCTCGTAAGAAATAACAATACAAGCATTAAAAACAATTCATAGACAACGACCACTTATAGTTATATAAGATAATCTGGAAAAATTGTTTTTAAAAAGATGAAAAAAACACGTAAGATAAGTAATAGACCTGTCCACAGTTATGTATGTATCTAGACATTCGCACTTTGAAGACACAGTCACAACACAGAATACATGTACGGGGTAACAAAGAAAGCCCTGAAGCAAATCGACGTTGATTTTATCTGCAATGCTATATACGCAATGTATAGCTTTTGATAAGGTAGGCGGTAGGAAGACAAAAATACACTCCCACCAACAAAAGAGGCTGACTATGATAATATAAGAGTTTATTCACAGCTCGCTCGAGAGTGCTTCAACTGACAGTTTTATGAAGCCATATCTTGTGGTGTGTGGGTGTTTTTGTGGGTTGTTTTTTTGTACTACTAGTGCAGCATATGTTTTTTAGAGCGCTGAGTTCAATGTTCTCAAGAGTTCGTTGAAAAAGTCGGCCGTAAGCGGCAGGTAGGTAGATGTTGTTGTTGTTGTTGTTGTTGTTGTTGTCATTAACTTTAAATAGTGAGTGGGCCATGGGGCGAGGCTAGGTCGCAGGTGCTAGTTTTCATGTCTGCATGCATTGGCTTCTGGTGAAATTGAAATGTGGGTGTACGTGATCTGGTTTGATGGTGCATAACCGTGACATTTATGATTCATAGGTCACAGCTAGTGCAGACGCACGAAAATGTATCGCGCGCCGTGTGTCGTTGTTGTGGTGGTTGTGTGTGTTATTGCTGTCTGTCTGTCTGTCTGGCTATCTGGTTGTGCGCGCGAACGCAGCGTCAGCCGGTCAGTGTATTCATTACGTATATCTGCGTGGAATGTCAGTGGTGCATATCGTATTTCCTGTGATGTATTTACAGGGTTTTCACATCGTATTTCTTGTGATGTATTGACATGGTTTTCACATCGTACTTCTTGTGATGTATTTCAGTGTTGTACGTGTGCTTCATGTCACATTCCCGCCGTTCTATGTCAGTGATTATCGACAAGGAACACCAACAGACCGTATAATCCATCGTCGAGCAAAGCAAGCCTACTTAATAACAGGATTATACATTCATCTCGGTATTTACAGCTCCCAACAACTTTCACCCGACAGAAATAGCACGACGGTCGAATACTAAGGCGAGGGCGACAGAGAAAGTCAGCCGGCACAGTCACACTCTGTGGGTGTCGCTTTCTCCTCTACAGTCTATGGCGATGAAGGCAAAGATGATGCGTGATGGGCAAAAGTCAGGGGATTGGTGGACTAAACTGGGAGGGCCAGGAGGGGGTAGTCTAAGGAGGAGGGGAGGGAAGGGGTGATGGGAGGAATGTGGTTGTCAAGGTCAGGTCACGCACTAGCCGAGTCCCGCGACCCTTTCCGCCACGATATCTTCCGCCACGACACGCCGCGTGACTCGCCTTGACACGTAAGCCATGCGTTGCTCAGAATCACAATAGCCCGCTCAGAGAAAAGTCGCTCTGGATTGGTCTATGCAACGGGCTCACAACGAGGCAAATCGCTTCACGAAGGCGACGAAGAAAGCACGATTGCTGCTAGATATGAAAAAAGTTGTACTTCTTAAACTAGTAGACAATTCGGTCAGTGAAATCGTCAGAGAGAACGTTGTTATGATGGGAAATTTAGTCCCTGAACCTTGAAAAGCGGTGGATCCCTCGGGTTACGTCGAAAACCACGCCGAGAAGATCGCAACACGCTACACGGCATCGCAGTGTAAACACCGCCGCCATCTTGGATTACGCAGCGCGCGGTGGGCGAGCATATACCAAAGCCGCTCGCCGAGTGCTTCGCGAGCGCTTTCCTGCACTGCCCTAAGAAACGGCTTTCTGTCATTCGCACTGCGGGCGACCCGTGGCGAACCGCTCTGGGCAACTCGTCTCAGGTGTGTGTGTGTGTGTGTGTGTGTGTGTGCCCCATTACCCTGTCTCCCCCGATCCCTTTCACGTTCACTCGTTCCTCTTCACCACCACACGAAACACACAAATCGCACACCGTCATGATGTCACTCACTTCGATCATCTCATGTCCACAGAAAGTTGTAACAATTCTTAGCGTAGAAAATCTTGATGTCGTTGACTGGTAATCTATATTAGGTTTTTTCTCTCAATTCATTTTTTTTTTCATTTTCATTTTATTTTCATTTTCATTGCTTTATTGTCCCATCGCTGGGAAATTCGGGTCGCTTCCTCCCAGTGGAAAGCTAGCAGCAACGGAGTCGCGCTACCCAGGTGTCTGCGTGTTTAGGTGTATTCAGCCACCTGCACTTATGGCAGAATGACCAAGGTCTTTTACGTGCCATTGTGATGACACGGGGGTGGGACATGGCTTCCGTCTCTGGGTCTGCACATAAAGTTGACCCGTGTCCGTCCCGGCCCGAATTCGAACCTGCGACCTTCCGATCACAAGTCCAGTGCTCTACCAACTGAGCTACCGGGCATAGAAAGCTTTGAATGACCCTATTCGCCTTATTAACACACAGTGTCACGCTGCTGTTTGCTTTAATCATGTAGAGCTTTTGAACACAGAAAGTCATGTCACTGAATGTGACCCTTTTTAGCTTATTAACACAAAAAGTCATACTGCCACTGGCCTTAATCATGTAGAGCTTCCGAACACTGAAAGTCATGTCACTGGTTATGAGCCTATTTAATCAACATAAAAGGCTTGCTGTCACGGGCTTAATCATGTAGAGCTCCTGAACACAGAACGTCGCGAAGTCATAGAGCCAGATTTCGGATTTTTGATCACAAATCACGCTGAAATTGCCCTGTTTAGCTTTAAGTGCAAAACTGACGATGGGTTCGGTCTTACTGTCATGCCTGTGTCTCTAGCGAGGCATGATGTCAGTCTGTGTCACCTTAATTCCCCTGAATACGAAAGTTTATTGTGTCGCTCTGTAGTGCGTCCAAGAGACTGTTATGACTCTACACGGCGTGTGACTGCGAATAATCTTGATGTGTCTATACTTGATGTTGGATCGATCAATTCACAGAAACAGTTATATGACTTGGCGTAGACGCATATTACTTTTGAGCATTCAAAATTAAGATGTTACTTGCTGACTCGAGACACTTAAATAACATGTATTTGATCAAACGCCTCTTCGAGAAAGGGTTTGAGCGACAACGTGTCCGAAAGATTTCTCCATAACCTGGTTACACATTTCTAACTGGAGTAAAAATGATGAGCTCTCCTTGAAGATAACCTTGCTAGAAATTCACCTGTGGACCTGAGTAATATCAAGCATGTTTTTGAGATTTTAGCCTGTGTGGTAACCAGAAAAGAAGACAGACAGACAGACATACAGACAGAGGCATACAGAGTCAAAATGGGAAAGTTTTGTCAACGATGAAACTGTCAAAACCCCGTCAAAACAACTGTGTGTGTGGTTGGGTGTACTTGAATTGATTTGCTTTTAGCGGAGGCGTACGTAACGTTGTTTTGCTAAACTGACTGGAAGAAGGTTTAATATTTCATGAACACGATGATGTTCTGCAATAAAGTCTTTTTGCTGTTTCGGCTGTTGTTTCAGTGTGAACTGACTCTCTTCAATCTACTTTTCTTTAGATCTGTTTTGTCCATCTGAGTGCAAGTAATGATTATTTCAAAGGTATTCAGCATGCGAATGTAGTACAAGCGCAAGTATTTTTTGGTATGTTTCGCCAGACATTTTTCACCCGTATACACATTCAAACAACTGTGACTCAACAGGTTACACGTGTAGTACAAGCGTAATTGATGTTCAGGTTTTAATATCTAACTGACCAATGCAACAGGGCTCATCAAGATGATTATCATGGCAGCCGAAAGGCTTGAAGCGCCGAGTGAATTTATGTGGTTCTCCACTGGATTAATGATAAACGTTGCTGTGGCTTGCCTTTGATCACACGGGCCGGGGTTGATAAATTGACCACGCATTAATCAGTCTGGCGTGGGGAAGTGCTTAAATTGCTCACAGATTAGATGCCGGGCCGGTGACACCACAGCGCTGCACTGCCGCGGTACTGTCGCTTCCTCGGCCGCTGCCATTTGCATCTTTAATTTGGGTCCTGCGGGACTTGTTTGAAGTGCCTTGCCGCCCAACTTCTGCTGCCATTGGTGAACCAGCCCAGGCGCTGATCTTACTATGTGTGGACAGAACTGATCTCTGATCACACTGTTTGTAGACAGGGATGAGTGGAGGAAGTGACCGTTTGTTGACATTCCGTTTTCAGATCAAACCGTTTGTGGACAGGGATGAGTGGACGAAGTGACCGTTTGTTGACATACAGTTTTCTGATCAAACCGTTTGTTGACACTTGAGTCTCGGGTGGTATTCTGGAGAAGACAGCGAGATGACAGAGCGGTTTCCTTTGGGTTAATTGTGCTGATCCCTGCTATGTCTTGTGGTTTGCGGGAGGGTTTATCAAATTTGTTCGTGTGGTATATATGGATCTCTTGCTGAACCCCCCGGCCCCGCGGGTTAGGGGGAAGAATTTACCCGATGCTCCCCAGCATGTCGTAAGAGGCGACTAACGGATTCTGTTTCTCATTTTACCCTTGTTAAGTTTTTCTTGTATAGAATATAGTCAATGTTTGTAAAGATTTTAGTCAAGCAGTATGTAAGAAATGTTAAGTTCTTTGTACTGGAAACTTGCATTCTCCCAGTAAGGTCATATAATTATTGTACTACGTTGCAAGCCCCTGGAGCAATTTTTTGATTAGTGCTTTTGTGAACAAGAAACAATTAACAAGTGGCTCTATCCCCCCCCCTTTCCCCGTCGCGATATAACCTTGAACGGTTGAAAACGACGTTAAACACCAAATAAAGAAAAGAAAGAATCTCTTGCTGACCCGTTACTTTTGTTGTTGGAATGTGTGCATCTCATGACTTTGTATCTTGAGAAATTTTAGGCGCTTGTGGCTACCCTTTCCCACCCGACTTATTCTGCCCTCCTCGCCTTTGCCGCACATATGCACGCGTGTACGTGTGTGTGTATGTGTGTGTGTCACGGTGTGTGTGTGTGTGTGTGTGCGCGTGAGGGAGAGAGCCGAGAGAGAGAGAGAGAGAGAGAGAGAGAGAGAGAGAGAGAGAGAGAGAGAGAGAGCATGTCATCATCGAAGACAACTGGCTCACGGACTGTTGTTGTTCTTGTGTTACAGATTGCAACTCACGCGAGACTGACAAAGCTGGCAGAATGGACGAACGGTAAGCCATATTTACAGCTCTACCCCCTGCTTTCTCTTTGTCACGTCTTCGGGCGATCCTCTTTTCTCACCTGTCACTGTCCACTCCTGTTCTTCACATTTTCACACATTATTTTACAGTAACCGCTGTCATTTGAAGTGTAGTAAAAAAAACCGGCCGTATGCATGCACCTGAGCCTCTGTACCAGGCCAGGTATATTAAGGAGCTTGGGCAGAGAGGGATGGGGGGGATGAGTGCTTCCCAGAGAGACCACGATGTGATGCGTTAGTGTTTTTGTGTGTGTGGGGGGGGGGGGGGGGGGGCTTGGGGGAGAAAATGAGAGACATTTGGATGGGTGAAGTATTAAATTAAGAGAAAGGGGAGGGAGAGAGAGACCTTGGTGATAGTTTATAGATAGAGAAAGAGAAATAGGGGATGGGTGAAGTAATAAAATAGAGAGAAAGGGGAGGGAGAGAGACTTTTGGGGATGGTTTATTAGGGAGAGAGAGAGAGAGAGAGAGAGAGAGAGAGAGAGAGAGAGAGAGAGAGAGAGAGAGAGAGAGAGAGAGAGAACTTGTCATTAGGTGCCCTGATGATCGAATTTATGTACTTTCTGTCTCACTTTGAGTATCAGCCAGTAAGACTGAGACAGTTCAAAAAAACTCTTTCACGGGGAAAGTCGTCTTCCCACTTAGTTGATTGAGGTCTAATATTGACAACCATCTTTACTTGCTCGGCAATTGTTTCTTTGGATAGGGGGTAGGGCAGTTGTCCAGAGGGTAAGTTGTCGGGGGGAATATTGTTCAAGGGGCAATCAGTCTACTTCTTGTTTGAAATCATGGTCTCAGTAATGTTGATATTGTGGGACAATGAGACTGACAGGTCGACGTTGGAATGTAAGTGACGTCGCACAAAGCATTGTTAAAACTAAAGCCCTGTTGATTTTGTAAACCCATGAATATATCATGTTTTTTCTCCCTGTTGAGCGGTTCAAGCCCGTTATCGTCAGGTAGGGGGTAGAGAGATCCCATGGTCTTCCTTGTATGAAGACGGTGTGTGTGTGTGTGTGTGCGTGCCTGCTTGCCTGCGTGCGTGCGTGCATCTGTCTGGCTGTCTGTCTGTCTGTCTGTCTGTCTGTCCGTGTGAGTGCATGCATGCTAAATTGCGTGCGTGTGTTATAATAGCGTTGACAGGGCAGGTCCATCCGTGAGGTATAATACTTTCAGTAGCGTGACCACCAAACAGTGGGAGGTGTCAGCCACTGTCTGTTTGACAGCTGCCTTCGCTATTCACCATAATGATTGACGAGGATCGAATCCCACAGTACCTGCCGACAACATCACAGCTCGCCCCGCCCAGATGTAGAGATAGACTATAAAGGAGGGGGGAGTGGGGGGGGGGGGGGTACGTGTGGGGGTGGTCGGAGAGGAGATACAAGTCGGTGCTAGTCTCTACTTGTCGTGTACGACATGCCTGCCATATATTCACATTCAGCCATTAGTAAAACGTCTCTTGATTCAATCAATCAATCAATATGAGGCTTATATCGCGCGTATTCCGTGGGTACAGTTCTAAGCGCAGGGATTTATTTATTTTTTTATTTTATTGATTGATTGATTAAATGTTTATTGCGGTCTGCCTTGATTGGGGGGGGGGGAGCACTTATATGCTGTCCTTGATTGAACCGAAGATGATTTCGCGAAGTTTAACTACCAAAAATTCAGTGCCGAAGCTTTGCGCAGCGAGCTCCGTGAAGACGACCTCGACCAGGCTTTAGGAAGCATCTCTAGTAACGATGAAGACCTTTCGCGTTCGTGGCGTTGATAATGGCGATTGTACTCCTGCTGTCGTTGCGTCGGCCTTCTTACACAGTTTATGGTTTTGTGATTCTTAAAAGATACCTTCCTTCCCGCGTCAACGATCTTGTAAATTACATCCGGGGTTTCAAGAGCATCCTACCACTTGGACACATACCAAGAATCTACAGTTTGGTTGTTGCTTTTTGTGCAGTGTGGGCCGGGATTTTGTTGTTGTTGATTCGTTTCGTAACTGACACCTGTGTCAATCCGCAAAACGGATTAAACATTTTTTGAAAGGATGCTAAGTAAGGGAAGCAGCCAGACTGTTAAAGTTTGGTTTGTGTCCATGAAGAAGGGGTTAAACTCGGTAAAAAGACTAGAGGGATCTGTGGTGGTTTGTGTCCATGAAGAAAGGGGTTACACTGGGTAAAAAGACTAGAGGGATCTGTGGTGGTTTGTGTCCATGAAGAAAGGGGTTACACTGGGTAAAAAGACTAGAGGGATCTGTGGTGGTTTGTGTCCATGAAGAAAGGGGTTACACTGGGTAAAAAGACTAGAGGGATCTGTGGTGGTTTGTGTCCATGAAGAAAGGGGTTACACTGGGTAAAAAGACTAGAGGGATCTGTGGTGGTTTGTGTCCATGAAGAAAGGGGTTACACTGGGTAAAAAGACTAGAGGGATCTGTGGTGGTTTGTGTCCATGAAGAAAGGGGTTACACTGGGTAAAAAGACTAGAGGGATCTGTGGTGGTTTGTGTCCATGAAGAAAGGGGTTACACTGGGTAAAAAGACTAGAGGGATCTGTGGTGGTTTGTGTCCATGAAGAAAGGGGTTACACTGGGTAAAAAGACTAGAGGGATCTGTGGTGGTTTGTGTCCATGAAGAAAGGGGTTACACTGGGTAAAAAGACTAGAGGGATCTGTGGTGGTTTGTGTCCATGAAGAAAGGGGTTACACTGGGTAAAAAGACTAGAGGGATCTGTGGTGGTTTGTGTCCATGAAGAAAGGGGTTACACTGGGTAAAAAGACTAGAGGGATCTGTGGTGGTTTGTGTCCATGAAGAAAGGGGTTACACTGGGTAAAAAGACTAGAGGGATCTGTGGTGGTTTGTGTCCATGAAGAAAGGGGTTACACTGGGTAAAAAGACTAGAGGGATCTGTGGTGGTTTGTGTCCATGAAGAAAGGGGTTACACTGGGTAAAAAGACTAGAGGGATCTGTGGTGGTTTGTGTCCATGAAGAAAGGGGTTACACTGGGTAAAAAGACTAGAGGGATCTGTGGTGGTTTGTGTCCATGAAGAAAGGGGTTACACTGGGTAAAAAGACTAGAGGGATCTGTGGTGGTTTGTGTCCATGAAGAAAGGGGTTACACTGGGTAAAAAGACTAGAGGGATCTGTGGTGGTTTGTGTCCATGAAGAAAGGGGTTACACTGGGTAAAAAGACTAGAGGGATCTGTGGTGGTTTGTGTCCATGAAGAAAGGGGTTACACTGGGTAAAAAGACTAGAGGGATCTGTGGTGGTTTGTGTCCATGAAGAAAGGGGTTACACTGGGTAAAAAGACTAGAGGGATCTGTGGTGGTTTGTGTCCATGAAGAAAGGGGTTACACTGGGTAAAAAGACTAGAGGGATCTGTGGTGGTTTGTGTCCATGAAGAAAGGGGTTACACTGGGTAAAAAGACTAGAGGGATCTGTGGTGGTTTGTGTCCATGAAGAAGGGGGTTACACTGGGTAAAAAGACTAGAGGGATCTGTGGTGGTTTGTGTCCATGAAGAAAGGGGTTACACTGGGTAAAAAGACTAGAGGGATCTGTGGTGGTTTGTGTCCATGAAGAAAGGGGTTACACTGGGTAAAAAGACTAGAGGGATCTGTGGTGGTTTGTGTCCATGAAGAAAGGGGTTACACTGGGTAAAAAGACTAGAGGGATCTGTGGTGGTTTGTGTCCATGAAGAAAGGGGTTACACTGGGTAAAAAGACTAGAGGGATCTGTGGTGGTTTGTGTCCATGAAGAAAGGGGTTACACTGGGTAAAAAGACTAGAGGGATCTGTGGTGGTTTGTGTCCATGAAGAAGGGGGTTACACTGGGTAAAAAGACTAGAGGGATCTGTAGTGGTTTGCAAGATGCTTTACGTACGTACACAGGAGTAAAAATATCTTCGAGAAGCAAGAATTTTGGAGTACAGAAACCCATTGAACTATCAACATGTGTTGTTATTGTTAAAATAAAATGTTGAAAGTCCTCAGAAACAGACATTTTTTCACTTGGGTATACAGATATATTACGATACTGATACATGTACAGCCTGGTGTTGGCCTTTCGAATAATTTTCTACTGCTGATATGTCTTTAATTAGTGCAAGAAACAACGACGTGGATCTTCCCGTGAGTTCCTAGAGGAAGATCAGAAGCCTTTGTAATGCATCTCATCAGCGTTGCTGTGACTTTCAGTGATATATCATTGTCCATCTTGTTTCGCTGAAAGATGTCGAATCTTAGACAAAGAAGACAAGAACAGCAACCGCGCTTGTGGCGGGCATTTAACCCCAGGAGCCATGGCTACGGTTTCCAAACTGTCAACAGAATATTGGCAGACAAGAATTAATAGGGCTTTGCTGAGACATATTTTTGTCAAAAGACACACTTTTCTTAGCAAGACCCAGAGCCAATTAAATAACGCTATTTATATCTCACCCTTTCGGCTTTGTCGTTGAAAAAAAGGGTGGACAATTGGACCTAAATTACTGTTCACTATTTACATCTCACTGTGTCAACTCTTTTATCAGAAAATGGAGAGAAAAGAAATAACATAACGTTTTAATAGAAATAGAAGAACCAAACAAATAGAGAACACTTGATGTTGAATATAACAGTCAGTACAAGAACTATGACGTTTTCGTTCATGCCATAGCTATCAATAGATTTGTAAGCAGACAAATAAACGCAATAAGATGAATGGTAATTCCATTTAAAAGGTATCTTGCTGGGAAAACACATCCCCATTTGCAGAACCATTTTAACAAGAAATGTATTTTGTGTACGTTCAGTGACTGGCCTCCAATGGTACTCTGTATGTAAGGACGCTGCGTTGAGAGTGTGTGGTTTTCGCTTGCAATACTGTTTATGGTCTCTGGTCGTCCCCTGCCTTACGTCTACGTCCTTTTTCGTGATTTACGGCTCTGGGTAAATCTCGTTGTCTGCTCTGGTGTTTCGTGCCCAGTTTTAAAGACTGCCAATGTCTTATTCTGTGCAGGAGCTCATTACATGATGATGATTTTTATGATGATGATGAGGAGGTTGTTGGAGATGATGACGGTGATGAGGAGAAGGACGACGACAACGACATTGACGATGGCAGGATAAGCAACACAGAACCATTGACAATTGTACACAAAGCTCAGAGCAGGGGCAAGAGGGGGAAAATAAGGGGGAGGGGCACTGGTGGGGGCCGGGGTGCTGTTGGTCCCACGAAGGGTTCAAGCGGCCTCAAACCTCCTTTTCTCTGGTGTCTTGGGAGGCGTGTGCCCATCGACGATGATGATGATAATATGAAAGAGGAGGATGACGACAACACCAATGATGATTACCCATGGGAGATGAGGAATATTTGTATAAGTTTCTTCTGTAACTTAATGTTATATCCAAGGTTGATCAGCATTATCCTACATCTTCTAAGAAGTCTGAGTGAGGGGTGGCTGTGGAAGAGTGAGCAGACATGGCAAGGTTGGGAAATGGGACAGGAGAAGGCTTGTGCCTGGGGCCCGGGAATCAGTAGGCATGAGAAGACGGATGGGATGTTTGGGAGAAGAGTGTAGGGCCACGGATGGGGTTGGTGGTGTTGGGGGGTAGGGGTGGGGTAGGGGTTGGATAGAGGGTAAAGGAGGGGTTGTGGATGGCTCGTACCGCCGAAGTGATTAATATGCAGTAACATGGAAGTGGGTCGGCAGACATTGACACACAGAGTATCCCATATTTCTCAAGGGGCTTGATGAATGATGCTTGAAGCAGTGGCAGCAGGTCACGGGACGGGAGGGGGTGGGGAGGGCTGTTGGTCCCACGAGGGGTTCAAACCCTCACTCCCTTTCTCTGGTGTCTTGTAGCACGGCTGGCCGACAATCCGACGTAACGAGCAGTTTAATTGGCTTGTCAGTGATGTAACCGCAAGGTCACAAAAGGTCAGGCCAGGGCAACGCTCTCCAGGGAGCGGAGGAAGACTTGGTAACAATCATAGAGCAAACACGGATCGAGGGAAAATCGTTCATAAACCTGAAAGAAAAAAAAGAACGAGGAAAGGTTTGTTCACAAAGCTAAGAGCAACGGAAGACAAGGGAACAATGTTAATGTTCACAAAGATACGGGCACTAGGGAACAGGGACAAGTTGCCCAGAAAGCTAATGAGCAACCGAAAACGATGGAAAATTGTTCACTAAGTTGCGGACAACACCCACAGAAAGATGGAATATTTTAACACAAAGATGAAAGCAGCACATAAAGACGAAATTATTGTTTTCAAAGCTGAAAGTAGCAAAGAACGAAGGACATTTTGTTCAGAGATCTCGGAGCAATACAAAATGAGGGAAGATTTTGTTCACAAAACGTAACGGTACATAGGACGAGCAAAAATAGTTGATTAGAAAGTTCAGAGAAACAACTCTATTGCGATGGTATAGAGGGCGTGGAACCATTTGCAAGCAGTAAAATTCTAGCATACCCCTCATCGCTATGGTCTGGGACAGCTGCTACACTGGGTGGCTGAGTGGACAGGTTCTCAACAACCTTGCTTTCAGACCGGAACAAGAAGACTGCAGACTCACCTATGCTGCATCCTGCAGTTGTACTGTCTTCCACAGGAGACTGCACGCTTGTAATAATTATTTATTCGAGTTTTGAACACGCACGCAAGTTGCCTGACAACCGCGATGTCAAACCCCCCAAAGACCATCATTAGCAGGGGTCCAAAAGGCGATTGTGTTACATAGTCATAGTGACTTGTCCCGCTAGTGTACAAAGGATGTCAGGATGTATCGTAATGCCTAAAGCTAACTTGCATGACTTATGAGCGTCCCTGTAACTTGCATGACGTATGAGCGTCCCTGTCACACGGAACACCAACTAGCTCAGTGGCCAGTACGTGAAGGATAGGTATTACCAAATTCCCTAAGGCTAACTTGTCTCGGGCGGGGAGAAGAAGTATTAAATGCCCACATATATCAACCAGGTAATAACCGACGTTTTTGATAGTCAATGGCATATATGTTAACTCGTTTGAAGATAGCTTCCCGATCCTTAGCTGTATATAAGGCAAGGATTTGGAAGCTGGGGCATATTTGATCTCGGCTGCAACCGGAGACTATGACTGTACAAATCCATACGTCTCCTTGCTTGAATAAAGACTCTACATTTTCGCCTATACTGATGGTCCAGTGTTGACACCATGGTGAAAGAACGTGTGAAAGTGTAACAATTGTTATTAGGTTTCTAGAAAAGGCCTATTATCAAATCATCAGATGACTTCAGCATCACACCCTCAAAGGCTCAGTATGCCTTCATGCCTCGAAAAGGCAAAGACGTCACATTTTACACAAACAAATGAAATAAAAACTTCAAGAGGACAGCTTTAAGACACCAACCCCACCCCATCCTTAATTGTTCCAATTGTCTGGTTGTCAAAACGTCTGAGTTTGTATATCTATAATCTCGTCGTTTTTAAATCATGTGACATCATGTATGCAGCGCATATGCACAAGAAGTTTAACTCATAAGTGTGCTAGCTCTTATGAACAGCATTTAAAGTGGTGGTTTTGTTTGTGTCTCGCAAAACTACGATATACCTCGCATTCTTGACCGCACGGCTTGTACCAACCTTACCGAAAGCAGACTGGGAAGAGAATGGTTACTGGTAGAGTGGCAGTGTTGGGAGGATACGGTTTGTTGACCAGATTCCAAACCGATTAGTAATTTTGCCCTTGCGAATGGCACCGACCTGCTACTGTGACTACACAGCCCCACACCGTAAGCAAACAGATGGCGAGTACTGTGCTTTTAGATGGCTGTTCAAGTAGTAATGGTCCTGCTCTGTACTTTGCTAGTTGAGAGTTTGGAGGGGTAGGTTGGATGTTGGGGGTCGAAGGGGGGGAGGGGGGAGTAGTTTGGCGGTAGGATCGATCTTCAGAACATAACTAGTGTCGATGAACTTCTGGGACCGGGCTGAGAAAAAAGTGAAAAGGAAGCAGGGAACTGTATTTTATCCTACATACGTGAGAGAGACACCCGTGAGATAATAATCGTTCAAATCACACGTGTGTATATCATGTAAATGAGGTCATGTCAAGCAAGTCTGGCAGGGACCTTTTTTTCCACTGCTTATGATGCCAAAGTCACCTCGAGACAAACGTCATTATAGAAACAAAAATTGCGCTCGCTAATTACCCTCGATGAATCTTTAGAACTAACACGTCACGCCACAGTTTCAGAGTGACGTTTCTTTGCTTTGACGTAATAGATTGCACGAGGCTTTAGAAGAGATCGAGGTTCCAAAACAAGCGTCTTCAATTTAGCTGCCTCGTCTGCAAGACATTTTCAGTAAAATACACGTAAGTACAGTATGTAGGATAAACAGAATACTTCATGGCTTGCTGTGTCGTACCAGATTTACACTCGTTGCTTTTTCAAATAGTGAACAGCTCGCTTTCGCTCGCAGTTCAATATTTAAAAAAAAAAAACTCGTGTAAATCTGGTACGACACGGCAAGCCATGTAGTATTCTCTATTTCGGTACCATTGATTAATTTTAGTAGATGTCTACGACAGCAACTGAATCAACTTTTTTTGGTAGCCTACTGGTACACGCACCATGTAAAATCAGCTAGCATAAATGGTTCTTGATTTGTTTTGACAGTTTCATATGATGATTGATTAACTCAGGGTGTATTTATCATTGCTCTTCAACTTTCAGTAATTGATAATTGTCTTAGGACGTTTGACTACGGCATTTCCTCATTGCCTTTCGAAACACCATGGACGGGCGCAGTGGCGTGTTGGTAAGACGTCGGCCTCCTAATCGGGAGGTCGTGAGTTCGAATCCCGGTCGCTGCCGCCTGATGGGTTAAGAGTGGAGATTTTTCCGATCTCCCAGGTCAACTTATGTGCAGACCTGCTAGTGACTTAACCCCCTTCGTGTGTACACGCAAGCACACGACCAAGTGCGCACGGAAAAGATCCTGTAATCCATGTCAGAGTTCGGTGGGTTATGGAAACACGAAAATACCAAGCATGCCCACTCAACGAAAGCGGAGTGAAGCTGACTATGCTCTCAGAGTATAGTGTGGGGAACCCAAATGGGCAAACGAGCTCACACGTCACCAGACAATTCTGGAACGCTGAAGAAGAAGAAGAAACACCATGGTGAGCGTTTAATTGTATTGGGTTTTTGTTTATGGCGTCTGTTTGTAAGGAAATGGGAGAGGGGGGACGGGGGTGATGAGAGAGGTATGCAGTCAGCCACACAGTCATTTTTGGCTGGAAATATTTTGACAAACACTGCAACCTTCACTTGCGTGCAATTTATTACCAAGCGATCGAGCGCTGTGAAAAGAAATCCTTTGGCAAACATGAATTATTGAAAGAACTTATCTGAACGATTATTCGATTAAAATGTCAACACAAGGTAGATTACTACCGCGGAAGTGTTTTCTCTCAATCTTCTCTCCTTGATTTTGCTAGGCAGCTGGACCGGTCTAAATGAGTTGTGGATGTTAGTCCAAGGGAAACAACTCCTGCTTAGATTAGCAGACGATCGTGTATCCGCTTTGAGAAGTGAAGTCGACATCCTTTTCCTCTGCATTGCTGTTACAGTGTGTAACTTGGTAGGTCCTGTGTGTGTGTGTGTGTGTGTTTTCTCACTGAAAACAAGTTTGCAAAATGTTGTGATGTTCGAGTGCGAGTATTGTAACATGCGGGTACTTTTGTTTCTACGGAATACCGTCCCGGGTAGTAAAGGGATGATTTTGGAGTAAAACTTTGTCAGGGACTTTTTCAACACTACGTATTAAGAAACTGTCTTTGTTCGATTCACATTCAATGGAAGTGGGGCTGTGACAAGGATGCAATTATTCAGTGAACAGATAGCTAGCGTGGGAGTCCGGGTCAGGAGACCCAGGAAACTCCTTTTTCATGAAATGAATTGAAGACTGTTGGTTTTAGCCAGGAGTTTCATACTGTACAATACCTGCGGAGTCTTCGCTGTACTGCAGACTTCATCAGAAGTTCCAGAGTCCCTGTCTGAGCGATCGAGAAGAAGAAGAAGATACTGTACAATATCGGGACATGCGTATACTTGTATAAAGATGACTTTTGGATCCACACCATGGCATGTTCTAATGGTATTTTTCCTGACCACCCGAGGTAAACACGATAGTTGGAATATAAAAACCAAGCTCAATTCAGCGAGGTGATTTAGGGATAAACTTCAAGGAAAAATGACGTGGCAGGTTGTGAACTGAAAAGACAAAAGCGATGTTTAGAATACTGTCACATAATGATATATTTCACCTGCGTCGGGATCGGGAGGGGATGAGATTAAATATTATCCCTTGAGGGGCTTGTTAACCTCTTTTTTGACAGCCAGTCCACATACCCCACATCTGGTACCCCAATAGATGCAAGATTATACACGATGAAAGGTCAACAAACAGGCTCTATTTTGCCGAACAAGTGGGGGGACTATTAATATCTGGAGATTTCACGGACTCAAACATTTACTGCAGTACTCTGATTCTATCCGTTTGTGGTTACCACTTTGAATAGAGCAACCGCAGAACGGGGACTATAAGACATTCATTCTCTGTCGACACTAGTCACCGACCGGGCTCAGTCTTCTTGAGACCGGTGATTATCGTTTTGTGAAGAAAAGAAAATGGAAAACGTGTGCCTGCGCGCTCGCCCGCTGAGCTTTGTTTGGGCGGCTTTGTTTCCTGTCAGCCACGAAATTGAAGGCAACGACTATGGCGTCAGACTGTTTCACAAGCCAGCTACTAATTCAAGGTTAATCGATCCAGCCACAGACGACGACTAGTGGGGAAGGGCAGGGGGAGTCAGCAATAGGGCAAGATGTGAGGAAAGTCGCGGGGGGGGGGGGGGGGGGGGGGAGGGTAGGAGTGGTATTTCAAGGACGCGTAGTACTGTTACCCCCTCGCCTTCGCTCCAGTCGATGAAAGAAACCAGCGCTATTACAGTCACTGGCTGTTCTCCTTCTGAGGAGGGGGGGGGGGGGGGGGGGGTAGAGAAAGCACGTGCGTGGAACGAGGGCAAATCGGACGAGTCCACCGCGTTTCTAGGCTAGAGGGGTGTCGGGTTGTCGACAGCCTTTTTCGCTGCATCACATAACACATCGATTTTTTCTCTCCGTCTCCGTTTTGATGCAGTGCCATACCCCTCCTCTTAACTCTGTTTTTAAGTGGGTTGAACTCCTGTCTAGCGGAGGAGAAATGTCCGAGCGGCTGTTGTTTTTTTACTGCCAGGCTCGGCTACACTGAACGGCTGACATTTGGCCAGCCAACTTGGCCTGGCCAGGGCATGACCTAGATGCTGACGGTATCGCCTGGTTCGCTCTCGGCCTGACCTACTTCGCGGCAAATAGAACAGTCCAATGGGTATTTAGGTCGCGGGCTGACCTATTTAGCCGTGCTGCAGCGGTGTTGGGCAAGGAATCTACGTCGTGGCGACCTGGACAATCGGGCTACTGGGCACTCGTTGAGGGGAAAGTACCCTCTGTGTCTTCGTGCGGTGACTTAGTGTGTAGTTGAGAGGGAAAAGTACAAGCTGACAGGCCACAACAGGGTGCCGTGTGAGAGATGTGCTCGTCGCTGTGATGGAGAACTTTACCGTTGTTTGCTGACTGACAGGGAAGCAACGGTCTTCTGCCCCCAGCCTTTCAAGGTGAACGTGTTTTGCCATATTTACCTATCTATCCCCTTCGCTGCGATGTGCTAACCACCATGCTTCGCCATGTGTATAGAAAATGGGCGGAGGGTTTCTATGCTGAATGACTGACTCTCATTCAGCTTGGTGTTGTGTAAAGTGCCATGGACCTTGGTTGTCATGTGTATTGAGTCGGGTGAGGGTTAGGGCTACAACCATTCTTAGTAGTGGTGCTGGTTCACAGAAAAGTAGAGTAAAGAGGAACTAACGGGGTTGAGTCAGATAGTACTACCGTGGAACCTCCTTCTTAAGACCTTAAAATCTAAGAAAAGCAGGTCTTGAAAAGGACGGATTCTTAAAATAGAGGTTCTTAAATTCGGGGTGTCACTTTAGTTTTTTTTTAGTTTTTTTTTTATAGAAGTGTGGTTTGTACCGCAATAGTATTTACTAGTCCTGACAGCTGGGATTGATGTGTTGCTCTGAAAGTTGAAAGGCCGCGGTGTCAGTGACGTTGTTGGGTTTGGGGAGAGGGCCCGCTATTGATCATGTTCTTGTTTAACAGCTGGCGTCCTAACCGCCGAGTGTTACCG
The DNA here is from genome assembly GCF_037325665.1 of Littorina saxatilis. NCBI lineage: Eukaryota > Metazoa > Mollusca > Gastropoda > Littorinimorpha > Littorinidae > Littorina > Littorina saxatilis. The sequence goes on from NC_090246.1 coordinate 49,279,484, forward strand.
TATTGGGTCACTTCTATATCTAGGGCAATGTTAATTTATGATAAATACCGGTGTACTTTAACCGGTGGCTATGGTTATAAACAGAGGATAAGTGCAGTTAATTCATTTATGTCGTGTTAATATGACCTGCATACGGAGGTAACATGTGTATGTGATATATATATATATATACAAATTTGAATAATCCAGTGTCGTGTGTGTGTGTGTGTGTGCGTGTGTGTGTGATTTATTTTATGAACATTCATAATAATGTGATCCAAGGTTATTATCATAGGGACTGAAAGTAAACGTCTACGATCTATCGTAAAGAAAAATGAACTCAGATTTTGAAGGCATAAATTGTGTGAAGAGATGTAAAATTAACAAGTCGCGTAAGGCGAAAATACAATATTTAGTCAAGTAGCTGTCGAACTCACAGAATGAAACTGAACGCAATGCCATTTTTCAGCAAGACCGTATACTCGTAGCATCGTCAGTCCACCGCTCATGGCAAAGGCAGTGAAATTGACAAGAAGAGCGGGGTAGTAGTTGCGCTAAGAAGGATAGCACGCTTTTCTGTACCTCTCTTTGTTTTAACTTTCTGAGCGTGTTTTTAATCCAAACATATCATATCTATATGTTTTTGGAATCAGGAACCGACAAGGAATAAGATGAAAGTTTTTTAAATTGATTTGGACAATTTAATTTTGATAATAATTTTTATATATTTAATTTTCAGAGCTTGTTTTTAATCCGAATATAACATATTTATATGTTTTTGGAATCAGCAAATGATGGAGAATAAGATAAACGTAAATTTGGATCGTTTTATAAATTTTTTTTTTTTTTTTACAATTTTCAGATTTTTAATGACCAAAGTCATTAATTAATTTTTAAGCCACCAAGCTGAAATGCAATACCGAAGTCCGGGCTTCGTCGAAGATTACTTGACCAAAATTTCAACCAATTTGGGTGAAAAATGAGGGCGTGACAGTGCCGCCTCAACTTTCACGAAAAGCCGGATATGACGTCATCAAAGACATTTATCAAAAAAATGAAAAACACGTTCGGGGATTTCATACCCAGGAACTCTCATGTCAAATTTCATAAAGATCGGTCCAGTAGTTTAGTCTGAATCGCTCTACACACACACACACACAGACACACACACGCACGCACATACACCACGACCCTCGTTTCGATTCCCCCTCGATGTTAAAATATTTAGTCAAAACTTGACTAAATATAAAAAGGAAAAAAGAAAGCTACAGCATAGTTATCACATTAATCCAGGTTATTGTGCCTACTAAACTCCTGTGTTCTTTGTGTGTCACATAGCGAGTATCGTTGGACATCGGAATGCACAGAAAAATCGTGGGAATTGTTTAAACAGTGACATATTATATAATTTATATCCATCTATTTGCAGCGGACTAAACGGTCTGCATCTTGTAACGTCATATATCTGCTTTGTGTGTGCATCGCTGACCCACGAATAATACCTTCAATTTCCACAATGTTTGTCTCCTAACATTTCAAGTAGAAAAAGTACAAGTACATAATTAATACATTTATCTTGCTGCGGATTTTGTGGCTTCCGCTTCTGTCTCGATAGCAAACATCGTTAATCATACCTAAATACCCCACCCCCCCCCCCCCCCCCCCCAAAAAAAAAATGGCTCCTTGTTTGTTTGTCATTAGTGTCAGCATTTTTGAAAGCGTTCAATCACAACTTATGCATTTTGGACTCAGTTTCGTCGGCGCCTTCTTCAAAATGCAAAGCATGTCGTGTGGATTAAGTTTGTGGGGGAAACCCAAGTTCTGCCTTAATGTTGATGCGGTGCCATCATTTTTAAAGGATTTCTTTCCATGGAAAAACCCACATTTTTGTATTTTTCGTCGTTGGAAAAAACCCACCTTTGATGTGGTTGTTTAGTGATTGCTTATTGGATTTGCTTTCTTATTTGCGTGTAATGCTCTCAGGCAGGTACTGGCTTTTGACTCCGCCATCTGGTACGTTCATCTTCATCATTTAGTAGGTTTTCATTGAAACGCATTGGGGCTACCCTCTCATTACTAATTGCCCTTTCTATTCGACCGTCTCATCAAAAGCTACATGGTGTGTGTGTGTGTGTGTGTGTGTGTGTGTGTGTGTGTGTGTGTGTGTGTGCGTACGTGCGTGTGTACGTTACTTGCGTTTGTGCGAGCGTGCGTGTATGTGTATTTGAATGTGCGTGCGTGCATGAGCGCGAGCAGAAGAGAGAGAGAGAGAGAGAGAGAGAGAGAGAGAGAGAGAGAGAGAGAGAGAGAGAGAGAGAGACGCACGCTTGTTAAAGCTCTCGTTAGTGTCTCCAATCCGAGTCCTCGGCGCTAGGATGATAGCAATTGCAAGAGAAGTGTACAGTCACAGGTGGGTGCTTGCTGACAGAATGCAGCAGTCATCAGCGGTGCATATCCCGCCGGGGGCCAGACTGACCCCCGAAGAAGAAAGCCGGGTACCCGACAGGCAATCTCCTCCACACAGCTCGCCATTCACAGCTCTGCTAGTCGCCGTTAATCCCGCGGATTAGCTGACAAACGATTGAAAAATTAGGGGGATGGGTATCTGCGGAGGAGGAGCACAGTTGAATGATTGATAGAGAGAGAGGTGGGGCTATGTGGAGTAGGGGAGCAAGAGAGAGAGAGAGAGAGAGAGAGAGGGGGGGGAGATAAGCGCGGAATCGAGCTAGGGCCCAAATATAACCGCTATGATTTATCTTGCGGCGCCGATGCAGTTGACTAATTGTTGGAGTGGATCATTAGCGGTGTGCACGGGCTGCCCGTACTTTTTCTTCCGCTGCCAGAGAAAAGGAGGGCAGCGGGATGCCCCTACTGCCACGGACCTGGGTTATTGTCTGCGCGTCATGGCTGATGGATGGTAAGCAATCCCATTCGACAGCTTGAAGTTGTGACAAGTCTTCCGGATTAGCCCCCAGCAGAGCTGGCGGGGCGCGCCGCTCAGGGTGACGGATTTGTGCAGAACAAGTGATGATCGTTTTTGATGTTGTTGTTGTTGTCGTTGACATTGTCAAACAGGTGGTGTCTTTTTTGTAAAGAGTGGCTGCCGCGTCGCGGTTCGATGAGTGAAGATGATTGTTGGTCGGTGCAGCTTATTGTAAACTAACTTTTAAAACGTTCGGATGAATGAATAGAAATAGAAAGCGCGAAAAAAAGAAAGAAAACGGGAGAGAAAGAAAACTTTATACAAAGAGAAGAAAACTAGAATTGAATAGGCTTACGATGTCATACCGTTTGTTCCCCGGGTGTTAACTCTAAGAACGAAAGAAAACAAAGAAGAACAAAGAAAGGAAGAAGTAGGAGGCAGAGCAAAGAAAAGAAGGAAAGAAAGAAAAGAGGAGAGAAAGAGAAGAAAAGTAGAATTGAAAAGGCAGAAATTGTCGTTAAGTTTGTACATACTTCCAAGTGCCAACTCGAACCTCGGCACCCTCCCTCCTGCACGCACTCACTTCTTCGACATTGTGTTGAGGGATTGGGTAAATAACACAAACATTGCACAAGAAACATACCCTTGTCCCAACGCACCGAGCCAACATTTTCTTCACATAATGAGGATTAAATCTTGTGAATACAGTTGACATGTCTGCGTCAGGTGAGTATTATGACAGGATTGGGAAGGCATGGGACCCCTAAGCAGCACGTGCAGAATAACTATTAACCCTTTCTTAAAATGAAATCTTTTCTTTCGGGATGTCTCTTTGCTCATGTCTTTGTGTAAAAGGAGACTCCTATTTTCAGTGTATAAAGGGTAAAACGCACCCATACTTAGATCATTGATTGATGGCCTTGAGAATCTGTGTAATTGAATACGTGAATGCACTTATAAGGAAAAGCACAGCACGCATGCCCATTCAGCTCTAAACCATCAGCAGTATTGGGATGATTGATAAGGTAAAACTTTGACCTCACAACTGTGAGAAGCCTGAACAGAAGGCAAGTGCGAAGTGATTACGTTTCAAACTTTTAACCCAAAGCTGTCCAAACGATATGTCAAAAGAGCCCGGAGCTTGTCTTGCCGAGTGATTCAATCCGGGAATGGACAAGCTATCCTAAGAAATGCGTCTTATGATAATTTAGAAACGATCGTGTTTTGACGTGATGTTAAACCTGGGAAAAGCTTGTTCTCGACGCCTTGCATGATGGCTGCATTAATGGCTGCCTTGGTGTCCTGCTGTCAATGGAGATTTATCACATATAATATATTAACATATACATATATAATGGAACTTTCTTTTAAATCATCACAACCCACAACGAAATCGATTTTAATTTTTATCAGTTTCTTGACATGTTTCTCATACGTGGACGAAGGGAAGGGTGATTTACGATGTTTTGACGAATGAAACTTTCATCAAGACCGAGAAACGGTCTAGTTATGATTCCTGCTACCTTTCACGCCAACGAAAGAAAAGACCAGCTATTAACAATGCACACCGCAATAATGATACAACAACAACAACAACAGCAATATCAATGTATACTACTACTAAAACAACTACTACTACTACTACTACTACTACTACTACTACTACTACTACTACTACTACTACTACTACTACTATCCCTTCTTCGGCTTCAACTACGACTACTACTCCTTCTAGTACATGTATTACAACAACTTATAATTCTTGTTGAAATCATTGAAAAAGACTTACATTGTATAGTTTCCTCTTCTTCTTTTTTGTCCATCGGAATATTCCAACTTGTTTGTCCATTTAGCTTCTATATTGATACAGTAAAAAAACACAAACACATAAACAAAAAACAAATTTTGTTCCAACAAGTGCTTTCTTGGCCTGCTTTTTTAAGTGGCTGTTTCGAGTGTGTTACCCCATGTTGAACATCACCAGGCTTGTTTGTAATGAGACACTGTTTGGCACAGTGCTAGCGCACGTGAAATCGTCCTTCTCTCACACAAAACTGGGACAGTGATCCGTCTTGCCTGTTGCCAGTGTTGGTGATTTGACTCGTGTGGAACTCGCGGATGTTCCAGACAGACATGCCGGAAACTAACTCTGCGATGCGAATCTCCTGATGCTTCCAGCAGACGTCTAGAGGAGTTTGATTAATCTCTCTCTCTCTCTCTCTCTCTCTCTCTCTCTCTCTCTCTCTCTCTCTCTCTCTCTCTCTCTCTCTCTCTCTCTCTCTCTCTCTCTCTCTCTCTCTCTCTCTCTCTCTCTCTCTCTCTCTCTCTCTCTCTCTCTCTCTCTCTCTCTCCTCACACACACGCACGCACGCACGCAAGTACCTAAGTATGGCAGTATTGAGCTCGAGATTGCCCGACAGAAGATAGACTTTGTTCTTGACTGGTGACCTCCCAACCCTCAACTCCGTCCCTGCCAACCGATGAAGAAGAAATAGCACCGACGTCAAACCACATGCCGCGAAAGTGGTCGTTTGCCATCGCGTCATTTCCGCTTGTGTTTGTATTTTTGGTACGAAGGTTTAATTTGAACAGCAGGTTGCTACTGAACACGGGAAATAGTTTTTGGATATTAAACTGACACATGATGACACAAGTACCTGAAATTCTTTTTATATTTAACGTAAGTTTTGCAAGGAGGCTTTTTTACACATCAGAAGACTTCTTCTTTCAGTGGGGATACTCTGTGAACGCCGAGACTCTTTTCTGCGTACCCGCCTCTGCCGCCAAATCCTCAGAGGTCAGAGCGCTAAGAACAAGCTCAAATGACAAAGGGATGCAAGGGCTCTGCGTATAAAACAACAATAAACGAGAGATATACGGAACCAGTCTTCTGGCACAAAAGACAACATTGAGGCAGACTATAATTTTTTTGTAGTGGTCTGCTAATTTTCTGTCAGACACTTCTTAGCAACACACCTGCGTTACATAAACACATCTCCTCAAATTAAAAGTCGGGGGTGGGGGGAGGGAAATGGCAGTGAGAGACCTCTAATTGGGCTGTAAAGACGTGTGCAGCGAATAACGCTGAAAGGCAGAGCGGAAGTTGCTGTGTGCTGATATATCGGAAGTCAGTCGTTTTGGTTTGCTGCGATATTACTGGGGGTGTTACATTAAGATTGTGATGACAACTTGAAGGAAGAGCATAAGTGGGGTTTTTTTAACACCTGACTTTGGGTTTCAATGAAGCACAGGGCCGGACTAGGCGAAGAGGAGGGGGGGGGGGGTTGCCAGTGGTGGCCCAGGGGGATGTCTCCCCTGGCGGCAGGGGCGGGTCAGTTCATTTTATGACTGGTTTTTTTCAAAAGTATATTGTGAAGATATGGGTGTGAAGGCGCGAAGCGCCGAGCCGACGGCGCGAAGCGCCTAGCTTGCTAGGGGGGTCCGGGGGCATGCCCCCCCGGAAAATGTAGAAAAAAAGGATGCAAAATGGTGCAATCTGGTGCATTCTGAGGATGATCATTACCAGTTTCAGGCAGCAGATTTTGTCACTGATTAAGGCTGGAGTTCACACCTGAGGCCATATTTCAAAGTGGTTAGGCAGTTTTAAAGGTTTGTTTTTATGTTAGTTCAGTGTTTTGTTTATCAGGAAAAAACAAAATGAATAGAGCTTGTCGCGCAAAATTTTGAGATAGCGACTGAAGTTTGAGCATAGGTATGAGATTTTTTCACGCAAACCCTACTGAAGAAATTGTGATATTGTATTGTGAATATGTTAACAAAAAAACAATCGGATGATCAGAAACTGAAGAAGAGAAATAGGGAAGCAAAATAGAACATCAAACATAGTGATTTTACAGGTGAATTTGGAAAAAAAACCTTATGTATCCATTTTTGAAGCCCAATTTGAAGCATGGAACACAGTCAAACATAAATTAAAAGTGTTAAAGTGGTTACAGTGTTCAGAAATAGTGTTAAATAACAAGTTGAGTTATCCCTCTTCACAAATTTTAAGAGAAATACACCTCTTGTCGCGCAAAATTTTGAACTGTGATGCTTTTACTACCCCCACCCCCTACTCATTTTTCAGAAAAGAGTGCATATTATCTTCCAAATAGACAAGCAAGGTAGTCAGATGATCAAAACTTCAGAACAAAAATAGGGAAGCAAAATAGAACATGCAACATAGTGATTTAACTGGTGAATTCAGAAAAAAAACACTTTTTTACTCATTTTATTAGCTGAATTTAAAGCTTGGAAGACAGAAATAAATAAATTAAAAGTGCAAAACTGGTTACAGTGTTCAGAAATAGTGTTAGATACCAAGTTCAGTTATCCCTCTTCATCACAGTTAAAAGAAACGCACCTCTTGTCGCGCAAAATCTTGAACTGTGATGCTTTTACTACCCCTACCCCCTACCCATTCTTCAGAAAAGAGTGCATATTATCTTCCAAATAGAAAGGCAAGGTAATCAGATGATCAAAAACTTCAGAACAGAAATAGGGAAGCAAAAAAGAACACCCAACAGAGTGATTTAGCTGTTGAATTCAGAAAAAACCACTTGTTTACTCATTTTATAAGCTGAATTTAAAGCTTGGATGACAGAAAAAAATAAATTAAAAGTGCTAAAGTGGTTACAGTGTTCAGAAATAGTGTTAGATACCAAGTTCAGTTATCCCTCTTCATCACAGTTAAAAGAAACGCACCTCTTGTCGCGCAAAATCTTGAACTGTGATGCTTTTACTACCCCTACCCCCTTACCCATTCTTCAGAAAGGAGTGCATATTATCTTCCAAATAGAAAGGCAAGGTAATCAGATGATCAAAAACTTCAGAACAGAAATAGGGAAGCAAAAAAGAACACCCAACAGAGTGATTTAGCTGTTGAATTCAGAAAAAAAAACTTTTTACTCATTTTATAAGCTGAATTTAAAGCTTGGACGACAGAAAAATATAAATTAAAAGTGCTAAAGTGAATACAGTGTTCAGAAATAGTGTTAGATACCAAGTTGAGTTATCCCTCTTTATCACAGTTAAAAGAAACACACCTCTTGTCGCACAAAATCTTGAACTGTGATGCTTTTACTACCCCCACCCCCTACCCATTTTTCAGAAAAGAGTGCATATTATCTTCCAAATAGAAAGGCAAGGTAATCAGATGATCAAAAACTTCAGAACAGAAATAGGGAAGCAAAAAAGAACACCCAACAGAGTAATTTAACTGTTGAATTCAGAAAAAAAACACTTGTTTACTCATTTTGTAAGCTGAATTCAAAACTTGGATGACAGAAAAAAATAAATTAACAGTGCTAAAGTGGTTACAGTGTTCAGAAATAGTGTTAGATACCAAGTTTAGTTATCCCTCTTCATCACAGTTAAAAGAAACACACCTCTTGTCGCGCAAAATCTTGAACTGTGATGCTTTTACTTCCCCCACCCCCTACCCATTTTTCAGAAAAGAGTGCATATTGTCTTCCAAATAGAAAAGCAAGGTAGTCAGATGATCAAAAACTTTAGAACAGAAATAGGGAAGCAAAATAGAACATCCAACATAGTAATTTAACTGTTGAATTCAGAAAAAAAACTTTTTTACTCATTTTATTAGCTGAATTTAAAGCTTGGAAGACAGAAAAAAAAATTAAAAGTGCTAATGTGGTTACAGTGTTCAGAAATAGTGTTAGATACCAAGTTCAGTTATCCCTCTTCATCACAGTTAAAAGAAACACACCTCTTGTCGCGCAAAATCTTGAACTTTGATGCTTTTACTACCCCCACCCCCTACCTATTTTTCAGAAAAGAGTGCATATTATCTTACAAATAGGAAAGCAAGGTAATCAGATGATCAAAAACTTAAGATAAATAGGGAAGCAAAATAGAATATCCAACATAGTGATTTAACTGTTGAATTAAAAAAACACCTTTTTTTTCTCATTTTTTGAAGCTGAATTAGAAGTTTGGAATTCCTCCGAAAGCGGCGTATGGCTGCCTAAATGGCGGGGTAAAAACGGTCATACACGTAAAAATCCACTCGTGCTAAAAACATGAGTGAACGTGGGAGTCTAAGCCCATGAACGAAGAAGAAGAGGAGGAGAAGAAGAAGAAGTTTGGAAGACAGAAAAAATAAATTAAAAGTGCTAAAGTGGTTACAGTGGTTACAGTGTTCAGAAATAGTGTTAGATACCAAGTTGAGTTGTCGCTCTTTATCACAGTTAAAAGAAACACACCTCTTGTCGCGCACAATCTTGAACTGTGATCCTTTTACTACCCCCGCCCCCTACCCATTTGAACACAAAAGAGTGTATATTCTCTTCCAATTAGAAAAATAAGTAATTTGCAACTGGACATTTTTAAAATACATATTTTCTGTCAGTCCAAGGATTGCTTAGTCCATTAAAAACAAACAGACTAGGATTTAGCGCACCCATTTTAAGAAAAAGTTAACATGATAATTGATATATATATATATATATATATATATATATATATATATCAGACTTTTTTTTATGCAATTACTACTGAAGATTCCAGACCAGGTAAAACAATCATTTTATATTCTTTGTCACATTTTTTACTTTTTTTATATAAATTTATCTACAGCGAGTCTTGTCTCTTTGTGTCATTTAGTTATTTTGAAGAATTCTATCCTGGCAAAAAAAATTAAAAATCCCTACCTACCTACCCTATTTTGTTTACCCATGTTATTAGAAACAGACAATTTATTTTTTATTGGCCTAAAGATCTTGAAACATTTGTTTTAATAGAGAAATAACAAGTACAGCCATTAGCTGTGTCACTCGAATTTCTTTGTCGGGCTGAAACTTCGCTGTTGCGTTGAAGTCTGCTGTGTGTGTCTGGGTCCAAAGCAACTTTCACATTCTCATCTACACATTCTCATCTACACACTCACGTTACTCACACAATTATACAATTCTACCCACAGAGGCGTTCGGGGATGGGGGTCTCGCACTCGGGCGAATCACACCACAAAATACAAAGTATAACGTACACAGATTTTTCTATTGAACCAAAAGGCAAATTAAATCATGAATAAATCAATCAAGCAAAACTTCCACACAATGACACATTCACTCTCGGTTCACACTGCGCTCTGGGCATGCACACTTGGCAGCACGTATACGTTCCGACGCCGTTTGTCTTCCTGCAAGTCCAGCACAGGCACACGATTGTCCAAAAATCCTCGTGAATGTCACAGCAGGCATAGTAAGGTTACGTAGAAAAGTCCAAAAGGGTGCGTTAATGGTGGTAATCCGGCACACACACACACACACACTGACACTGACACACACACACACACACTCCGGTTTGGTAAGTTACCTGATAAATAATGTAGCCTGTAGATTTAACGGGGAGACTGATCAGACAGGAAGAGTAATACTTTCACATTTCCGATGTTCAGCGATAAACTTGTTTTCTTCGAGAGTTCGATCTTCGTGCGATTCTGGCGCGTTGTCACCAAGAACGTTAAAAAAAACACAGGATATCATCATGATGCCTCTCTACAAAAACCAGGTCTAGGAACTCTTCATCTAAAGCCAGTCAGTATTAACCTCCTCAACACAATCCTCATCTTGTCCCATAGTGATTTCTGCCGCCAAAGAACATGTGGTTCTCAACTCAAAAGACCGATTTGTCGTCGTCCGGTGTCACGTCGTGAGTTTACACTGTCCTGAGTTTACGCTGTGGCCCCAATGCGCATGCGTCGAAATATGCGTCACTTCCTGACCAAATTCACGACGCCTACAGCGTCGTGAGTTTATGATGATGTGAATTTACCAAAGCATTTTTGAGGTTGCCACGGTGACCGTCTTTGTTTCGCCGATCGCGTTTGCCACTGTGTCAAAGAATTCAGTGGGAAATCGATGGGTTTGTGTTTGTCAGTGGTCTGCGAGTGTTGGAAGAAAAGGCCGTAGATTTTTTTCTCAACAAATTTAGATTAGATTTGAATTTTAGAATAGTGAGAATCGATGGTTTTGTGTTTGTTACCTTGGACTATTTATAATTATATGCTCCCTCGTAGAGATTGTTTTAGTCACCTTTTTCATGTTTGTGTTTAAAAAAACAAAACACATAAAGCTGGTTATGTTCGGAATCAGAAATGCTTCCTCTAGTCAGTTGCCAAAATCAAAATGGATACTTGTCTTATACATGCGTCTGGGTTTGCAGTGACATAAATGAATTATCGTGATAATCAAAATAAAGAGAGAAATAGCAAATTGTAAATGTGTTAACATAAACTTGAATGAACGTTTACTCTCTCTCATCCTTGGTTCCCAGAGTCGCCGCATGCGCCCCACTGAGTGTGGTGGGTGTTTTTGGGTGGGGTTCTGTTTTGTTTTCTTCTGTTCTGTATTTTTGTTTGTATTTTGTTTCTGCCTCGGTGCGTGTGATTTCGGAGAAAATGTTTCAAAGAAAGCATCTGATCAGCGAACTGTTCCATCGTGCGGGTTATGATCACTAAAAACGTGATTGACACCTTCCTTACTCAAAGTGAAAACAACCGGCTTCGAGTTCGGCAAAGTCACGATGGCGGAAGTGACGCATATTTCGACGCACGCGCATTGGGGCCACTGCGTAAACTCAGGACAGTGTAAACTCACGCCGTGACACCGGCATTGCGAAATTCAGATCTACCCCAACTTCGTGCATTGATCTGAGCAATAAAATGTAGATGCGATAATCTGCAAACATCTCTTCAACACAATCTGCATCTTGTCCCATCGTGATTTCTGTCGGCAAAGAACATGTGGTTCTCAACTCACAAGACCAATTTGTCATCTTCCAGTGTGAAATTCTGATCTGCCCCAAGTACGTGCAATAAAATGTAGAAGCGATAATCTGAAAAAAAATCTGTTCGCGTGAACGCTGCCACGTTGTCATCAGTCCAATGTCTTTTATCCAGAGCAGGGACGAACACACTTTTTCATCAGCAGTTTGTTATGTTTATCCGCAGACTGCTTTCCATTACTTGTCTGTTTTAGATTGACTCGTATGGTTCTTCAGCCAGGCAAGAAGTGCTTGTTTACAGTGACACGTTCTCACGCACGACATGTCGTAAATGCAAGTTCTAACGATTGTTTTTTATTGCACTGATAGAGAATGTCGATAGTTGTAAACTTCTGACATTTCCTAATGTTTATTTCATTATTTTGCATACGGATATGGCTAATAAGTGGATAATCTGTTACGACACGAAACGCGTTCTAAATCCGGGAAGGGAGGCTACTCCAGCGTACTGTCAGGTGTGTTCTAATACCTTAATACCCCAAAAATTGAAACTCAATGTAAAATAAAGAAATGCATACCTCATTCAATATTTTTATTTTTTGGCTGGGGGGGGTTCCGGAAACCCTAGAACCCACACCACCCCCCCCCCCCCCCTCGTTGTGGGGGTCAGGGGGCGAAGCCCCCTGAAGCTGACGGGTAGGTCATATTCTGAGATAGGAAAATGGTCGCTCCTTGCATGAAACGGCATAAAATAAGCAATAATAAAAAAAAATTAAATAAGTAAGGTACATGTTTAGGCTAGCGGGGGGGGGGGGGGGGGGGTTGCGCAACCCCCATAACCCCCCCGGTAGTCCGGCCCTGAAGCAGCTATGCCTCTTAAAGGGATATCCTCCATAATAAAATGTTTATTATTGCTCTGAAAGTGTTGAGGTGCGATGTTTGGACTAAAAATATCAGACTACACGGCACACACGCATGAAGACACGCACGCACTGGCACGCACGCGCACACACACACGCACACGCCCACACCAATTTAAATTATATACGACCAGAATAGGTCACAGATCGTGGATTTTGCTCTAAAGTCTCTGCTCTTCAAAATTCACCTCCTCATATTCCTGCTGCATGTAGAGAAAATCTGAAGATATACCTGTCAAATGTTTATTGCTTGCATTCAAATAGGTTAACGGAGTACGTATTTCAGACGACAATGTAACACATGTCCCATAGTTTTACTAGCCCCCTGTGAAATTTGCTGTCACACTGAGTGGATATCAAAAGGTTCACCAGTATTTGACGTCCGTTTCACATGGCTATTTCTGAAGACAGCCTTTTTGCTGAGTTTAAGGAAACCGTAGAAAATCTGTGAAAGTCCAACTATGTTTTTGCTGAAGCTAGAGAAACCGTAAAACATTACCCGTTCCCTTTTATATCAGTACTAGCAGTCAGGCCCGGCTTCGCCCGGGTGTTTCTGCTCTCCCCTCTCTCAGAAACCTCTCGAATCTTATTCCAATGTGGATAAGAAAAATGACAGTGTGAGCTCATACATTTGGATGTATCTAGGCAAGGCAAGTTTCTATTTGGTTCAACGTGTTCTTCGTGATTTGTTTACCCCTTCTCACACCCACTGTAGTTACCGTCTGATCAAAGACAAAGCACGCATACCTCATGAGTGAGCGCGTCATACCTTTTTGAACAGGGGAGAGAAATCTGTAAATTCTCGTGATCTTTCACTGAGGCGATCGTTTCGTAAACATTATTCGCGATGATCTGGAAGGCAGGGAGGGGGAGCAGGGGGCAGGGTTAGTGTGTGTGTGTGGGGGGGGGGGGGGGGGGGGCGGGATGATAGCGGGCGGGGGGTAACCCTTGAGAATGACACGGTATACTGGTTTGATGAGAGTTACCTCCCTTCCGTGGGTGACAAAGCATGACTTACCTCCTTTGCACTATATAGACTGTATTGATAGATGGGGAGGGTAATTATCCGAGGAAGGAAACAATGTCTGGAGAAACTAAAACCCAGGTGCACATTTGTGGGTCCAGGGCAGTGTGCATGCAAAATATCTTGTGCTTATCTTTTGCCATCTCTGAGGTATGGCGACCACAGACAGACACACACACACACACACACACACACACACACACACACACACACACACACACACACACACACACACACACACACACAGACAGACACTCTCTTTTATTTATATGTATAGATAAATAAAAGCTCTACTACTCTAGTAAATATCCGTGCTACTTGGCAATGCACTTTGGACTTTCAAGTGAACACGTGCATCGCAAGCACGCTGCAACTGCGAACTTATTGACCTCATTGCAGACACAGCGGCCAGCCTTGTCAGTCCTCATCAGCACAGTTCTGTCTGCTTTCATACAGATTCTCAAGACATTAAACTTGCTAGTAGGCTTTCTGGCTGACGCAAGACAAAAAGAGTTGTAGACTTGAAGGCGAACATTGAAAGGGGTTGACAGAATAGATTGTTTGCTTTGTGTTTGTGTATGGTTTGACTGCCACCCGGTTTCTTATTCTATTCATATTACGTATTCCTGCCACTTTGGCTCGCTGACATTCCCTTATTTAAAAACACACACCCCCCCCCCCACTCCCCCCCCAAAAAAACCCATACTTTTGCCACTGGCTGTAAAGAAACAAAGATGATGAGAAGCTTTTACCTTATTACAGTTTATTTCTTTAATATAACTGTAGATCAAGGTCGTGAAAAAGGAATTATGAGCTGACTCTTCTTTCAAAATTGACCCCTTTTTAAGCCACGCACAAAAAATAGTCTGTTTACGGTATCCCGACCGACCCTATTTTTTCGCGCGACCCTCGACTTTTTTTTTTGGCATTTGGGGAAAAAAAGAAAAGAAAAAAAGTTTTTTTGGGGGGGCAAAATAACTTAAAAATATTTTTTTTTTTAGAAAAAAAAAATTTCCCAACCTACCGACCCTTTTTTTTTGGCCTATGTTACCGTAAACAGACTTGGTTTTTTTTGTTGCCTTATGTTTGGTTGAGTGCACTAATGCAGTGAAGTAATATGTAATGTCTCATCTAATTACATAAGCGTGTGTGTGTGTGTGTGTGTGTGTGTGTGTGTGTGTGTGTGTGTATGTGTGTGTGTGTGTGTGTGTGTGTGTGTGTGTGTGTGTGTGTGTGTGTTCGCGTATTATCCTGTGTGACTTTAACTCATATCTTCAGTTTTACATTCACAATATATTTACATTGGTTTTTGCTTATTTATGTTGCAGATTGGACAGGAGCACAAGAGACGTGAACAGAGTTTGAGACACTGCAGTCACCACCCTTTACGTAGTTGTTGTGTAACTTGTCCTCCCGCCAGCATGCCGAGAGAAGTCGCTGCCGACGCCTGCTGTAAGTCTCAATTTAGTCTCTGTAAAGATACCTTCATGCATGTTCTTTCTTCTTCTTCTTTTCTTCTTCTTCTTCTTCTTCTTCTTCTTCTTCTTCTTCTTCTTCTTTCTTCTTTCTTCTTTCTTCTTTCTTCTTTCTTTCTTCTTTCTTTCTTCTTTCTTTCTTTCTTCTTTCTTTCTTCCTTCTTTCTTCCTTCTTTCTTCCTTCTTTCTTCTTTCTTTCTTCTTTCTTTTTGGTTCTTTGTTTCCGTTGGCATGCTACACTGTCAATATAGTTGATTTGATGAAGTCTGCAGTTCGCCGCAGTTTCTCCTTCAGGTCCACCATATCTGGACATGTTCATCACCTGCATGTTCAAACTACCATATCCACCACGACTCCGGGCTTTTCACCTGGGATAAGAGGATCTTCATCCTTGGGCAGGGGCGGGGATGTAGCTCAGTCGGTAGCGCGCTGGAGTTGTATCCAGTTGGCCGCTGTCAGCGTGAGTTCGTCCCCACGTTCGGCGAGAGATTTATTTTTCTCAGAGTCAACTTTGTGTGCAGACTCTCCCACCCCGTGTGTACACGCAAGCACAAGACCAAGTGCGCACGAAAAAGATCCTGTAATCCATGTCAGAGTTCGGTGGGTTATAGAAACACGAAAATACCCAGCATGCTTCCTCCGAAAGCGGCGTATGGCTGCCAAAATGGCGGGGTAAAAACGGTCATACACGTAAAAGCCGTGGGAGTTTCAGCCCATGAACGAACAAACAAATAAACAAACATCCTTGGGCACATATTGAAAATTAACGGCCTGGATATTTGTTTTGGTAAGTGTTTTTTTTATGCATTTGTCTAAGAATTACTTTCGCAGATTGACATTATTGTGATTACGAAATTCAATAACAATCAAGTTCACGGTGTACATAAAGCAACTAAGCTTCTAAACTTAGGCATATGTCAAGTTGATGAAGCTCTTATCCCAAGCCTGGACAGACCTCTGGGGATGTACAGGACGATTGACACGAGAGTGAAGATGTCTTTCAGCAACATCTGTCCTTTGGGACACTTGTCTTGAAACAGTCATGGTTGGTGTGTGGGGAATTGAGTAAGCTCGTTCGGCGTGTTTGTCTCACGTGTGCTGTCCAAAAAGTATTCCTTTTGTGCAGCAATAAGCAAATGTACATTTGTCGACCCGGAGGGCTTGTTCCGTATAGCTTAATAGGTTGAAGGGACGTTAAAAACCAACAACCTTTAATTTTGGGCTGTGAGAGTAGTTCTACACCTACTCTCTGCAACAACAAACAAGTCGCGTAAGGCGAAATTACTAAATTTAGTCAAGCTGTGGAACTCACAGAATGAAACTGAACGTAGTCCGCCGCTAGTGCAAAAGGCTGTGAAAGTGACGAGCCTGTTTGGCGCGGTAGCGGTTGCGCTGTGCTTCATATAACACGCTTTACTGTACCTCTCTTCGTTTTAACTTTCTGAGCGTGTTTTTAATCCAAACATATCATATCTGTATGTTTTTGGAATCAGAAACCGACAAGGAATAAGATGAAATAGTTTTTAAAACGATTTCGGAAATTTAATTTTAATCATAATTTTTATATTTTTAATTTTCAGAGCTTGTTTTTAATCCGAATATAACATATTTATATGTTTTGGAATCAGAACATGATGAAGAATAAAATAAAAGTAATTTTGGATCGTTTTATAAAAAAATAATTTTAATTACAATTTTTAGATTTTTAATGACCAAAGTCATTAATTAATTTGTAAGCCTCCATGCTGAAATGCAATACCGAAGTCCGGCCTTCGTCGAAGATTGCTTGGCCAAAATTTCAATCAATTTGATTAAAAATTGAGGGTGTGACAGTGCCGCCTCAACTTTTACAAAAAGCCGGATATGACGTCATAAAAGACATTTATCGAAAAAAAGAAAAAAACGTCTGGGGATATCATACCCAGGAACTCTCATGTAAAATTTCATAAAGATCGGTCCAGTAGTTTACTCTGAATCGCTCTACACACACACACACGCACACACACAGACACACACACACACACACACACACACACACACACACACACACACACACACACACACACACCACGACTCTCGTCTCGATTCCCCCTCTATGTTAAAACATTTAGTCAAAACTTGACTAAATGTAACAAGTCGCGTAAGGCGAAAAAACAACATTTAGTCAAGTAGCTGTCGAACTCACAGAATGAAACTGAACGCAATGCAACGCAGCAAGACCGTATACTCGTAGCATCGTCAGTCCACCGCGCACGCCAAAGGCAGTGAAATTGATTTTTATATTTAGTCAAGTTTTGACTAAATATTTTAACATCGAGGGGGAATCGAAACGAGGGTCGTGGTGTATGTGCGTGTGTGTGTGTGTGCGTGTGTGTGTGTGTGTAGAGCGATTCAGACTAAACTACTGGACCGATCTTTATGAAATTTGACATGAGAGTTCCTGGGTATGAAATCCCCATACGTTTTTTTCATTTTTTTGATAAATGTCTTTGATGACGTCATATCCGGCTTTTCGTGAAAGTTGAGGCGGCACTGTCACGCCCTCATTTTTCAACCAAATTGGTTGAAATTTTGGTCAAGTAATCTTCGACGAAGCCCGGGGTTCAGTATTGCATTTCAGCTTGGTGGCTTAAAAATTAATTAATGACTTTGGTCATTAAAAATCTGAAAATTGTAAAACAAAATAAAAATTTATAAAACGATCCAAATTTACGTTTATCTTATTCTCCATCATTTGCTGATTCCAAAAACATATAAATATGTTATATTCGGATTAAAAACAAGCTCTGAAAATTAAATATATAAAAATTATTATCAAAATTAAATTGTCCAAATCAATTTAAAAACACTTTCATCTTATTCCTTGTCGGTTCCTGATTCCAAAAACATATAGATATGATATGTTTGGATTAAAAACACGCTCAGAAAGTTAAAACAAAGAGAGGTACAGAAAAGCGTGCTATCCTTCTTAGCGCAACTACTACCCCGCTCTTCTTGTCAATTTCACTGCCTTTGCCATGAGCGGTGGACTGACGATGCTACGAGTATACGGTCTTGCTGAAAAATGGCAGCTACTTGACTAAATATTGTTTTTCGCCTTACGCGACTTGTTTTAACCATATCATATCTATATGTTTTTGGAATCAGGAACCGACAAGGAATAAGATGAAGGTGTTTTTAAATTGATTTGGACAATTTAATTTTGATAATAATTTTTATATTTTTAATTTTCAGAGCTTGTTTTTAATCCAAATATAACATATTTGTATGTTTGTGGAATCAGAAAATGATGGAGAATAAGATGAACGTAAATTTGGATCGTTTTAATATACTTTCTTATGTGATAACCAATGTGCTATATTTTCTCAGGACAAAGAACAAATGTTTATTTTGAATGTTTTATGTATGTTATTATTACGGACACAAACGCTCAGCAATGTAATTTCTCTTTTAGAGATTAATAAAGTTATTGTATTGTATTGTATTGTATTGTATTTTATAAAAAACTTTTTTTTTTTACAATTTTCAGATTTTTAATGACCAGGAGTCATTAATTAATTTTTAAGCCACCAAGCTGAAATGCAATACCGAAGTCCGGGCTTCGTCGGAGATTATTTGACCAAAATTTCAACCAATTTGGTTGAAAAATGAGAGCGTGACAGTGCCGCCTCATCTTTCACGAAAAGCCGGATATGACGTCATCAAAGACATTTATCAAAAAAATGAAAAAAACGTCTGAGGATATCATACCCAGGAACTCTCATGTCAAATTCCATAAAGATCGGTCCAGTAGTTTAGTCTGAATCGCTCTACACACACACACACAGACACACACACATACACCACGACCCTCGTCTCGATTCCCCCCTCTATGTTAAAACATTTAGTCAAAACTTGACTAAATGTAACAAGTCGCGTAAGGCGAAAATACAACATTTAGTCAAGTAGCTGTCGAACTCACAGAATGAAACTGAACGCAACGCAACGCAGCAAATGAAACTGAACGCAACGCAACGCAGCAAGACCGTGTACTCGTAGCATCGTCACTCCACCGCCCGTGGCAAAGGCAGTGCCAGTGGAATTGACAAGAAGAGCGGGGTATTCGTTGCGCTGAGAAGGATAGCACGCTTTTCTGTACCTCTCTTCGTTTTAACTTTCTGAGCGTGTTTTTAATCCAAACATATCATATCTATATGTTTTTGGAATCAGGAACCGACAAGGAATAAGATGAAAGTGTTTTTAAATTGATTTCGAAAAAAAAATTTGATAATAATTTTTATATATTTAATTTTCAGAGCTTGTTGTTAATCCAAATATAACATATTTATATGTTTTTGGAATCAGAAAATGATGGAGAATAAGATGAACGTAAATTTGGATCGTTTTATAAATTTTTATTTTTTTTTACAATTTTCAGATTTTTAATGACCAAAGTCATTAATTAATTTTTAAGCCACCAAGCTGAAATGCAATACCGAAGTCCGGGCTTTGTTTAAGATTACTTGACCAAAATTTCAACCAATTTGGTTGAAAAATGAGGGCGTGACAGTGCCGCCTCAACTTTCACGAAAAGCCGGATATGACGTCATCAAAGACATTTATCCAAAAAATGAAAAAAACGTCTGAGGATATCATACCCAGGAACTCTCATGTCAAATTTCATAAAGATCGGTCCAGTAGTTTAGTCTGAATCGCTCTACACACACACACACACACACACACACACACAGACACACAGACACACATACACCACGACCCTCGTCTCGATTCCCCCTCTACGTTAAAACATTTAGTCAAAACTTGACTAAATGTAAAAATGGAAACAAGCTAGTGTTTTTACAAATTGCGTGTCTACTTTTACTGACTCGCAGCTGCACATTGTCCCTTCCCGCTTCTCGCACCAGTGAAAGGGCCTCATCCCTCACTTTTTATATTTAGTCAAGTTTTGACTAAATATTTTAACATCGAGGGGGAATCGAAACGAGGGTCGTGGTGTATGTGCGTATGTGTGTGTGTGCGTGCGTGTGTGTGTGTGTGTGTGTGTGTAGAGCGATTCAGACTAAACTACTGGACCGATCTTTATGAAATTTGACATGAGAGTTCCTGGGTATGAAATCCCCGAACGTTTTTTTCATTTTTTTGATAAATGTCTTTGATGACGTCATATCCGGCTTTTCGTGAAAGTTGAGGCGGCACTGTCACGCCCTCATTTTTGAACCAAATTGGTTGAAATTTTGGTCAAGTACTCTTCAACGAAGCCCGGACTTCGGTATTGCATTTCAGCTTGGTGGCTTAAAAATTAATTAATGACTTTGGTCATTAAAAATCGGAAAATTGTAAAAAAAAATAAAAATTTATAAAACGATCCAAATTTACGTTTATCTTATTCTCCATCATTTGCTGATTCCAAAAACATATAAATATGTTATATTCGGATTAAAAACAAGCTCTGAAAATTAAATATATAAAAATTATTATCAAATTTTTTTTTTCGAAATCAATTTAAAAACACTTTCATCTTATTCCTTGTCGGTTCCTGATTCCAAAAATATATAGATATGATATGTTTGGATTAAAAACACGCTCAGAAAGTTAAAACAAAGAGAGGTACAGAAAAGCGTGCTATCCTTCTCAGCGCAACGAATACCCCGCTCTTCTTGTCAATTCCACGTGTTCTGTGAGTTCGACAGCTACTTGACTAAATATTGTATTTTCGCCTTACGCGACTTGTTATATTTCCCGCAGTGGGGCACTGCGGTTATGAAATTAAAGGCTCCTCCTGTTTTTGGAACCGCAGGAGCTTTCTAGTTTGCTGTTAGGTAGATTTTTGGTTCCTCTTTCCTGTCATGCTCTCTTTTTCTTCATGAATTCTTTTCTTTTTTCTGCCTTCTTGCTCATTCACCTGTATTTTTTCCAAAAATCTCTTCTCTTGCCGCTTGTCTCGCGATTCATGTATAGTTTAATCTGTTAGTGTTCTGATGTAAGTCCAGCAGTAGATAGGTTAAGCCTATTTTAACATACTGGAAACTGGTAATCTTCCAGCAGGTACCGTATTAATTTAGTTTTACTAAAGCCTGCTGGGACACAAGTAATGGGTTAGTGCATTTGTAAACAGGAATCGCTTGACAAGTGGCCCCCTTCATCCCCCCCTTCCTCGTCCTGATATGGCTCTGCGTAGTCGGCTGGACGTTAAGCAACAAATAAACAAACAAACAAACAAACAAACTTTTTATATTCACTCCTTATACTCTGAGAATCTGGAATGCCAAGAAAGAATGGTGGCGATGTAACCGCCGGTGTCCAGTTGGCGGGAGGGGGAGGGGGGATAGAGAGGATTAGTGTTGGTCATAGGTCCCCATCGATTTCATGTCACCACCGCCAACTTCGTCATCGTGTGTGGCTATTGTTGCGAGCCATCACACGGCGTTGGCGAGCTGGTACAGTCACTTGCCGTGTGCTGGTTTTGAGTCTTCCCTCATTTGTCATCAATAATTGATGGGACTCTAGCGATAGAAAAGTTATTTATTATCATTGTTAACATTATTGTCTTATTACTCGACCCTGGGATGGGGCGCAGGCAGCAGGGATGTTCCAATGATTTATTTTCTTCTGCAATTGCCAAATATTCCGAAATTGCCATACGAGTTTCGGAATTTGCCTTTATGAAAACGTTTGGTAGTTCTGCCAAAATAACGACAACGTCTTTCGGCGATGTGAAGCATGTTTAGTTTTGCCGACTACCAGACTGCCGTGTATTGGCAGAAGGCAGTAAGTCCAAATTTGGTCAAAACGAGGCGCATCTTTTGTCAACATTTCTAAGTTGTGCGATCAATTATTATCAATTTTTTTAAAGAAGTAAGTCCACTTAAATTTTTTTAATCAAAGCAAAATATTGGCAAATGGAAGCAAGTCCATGGACTTCTTGGTTTTTACATTTAGTCAAGTTTTGACTAAATGTTTTAACATAGAGGGGGAATCGAGACGAGGGTCGTGGTGTATGTGTGTGTGTGTGTGTGTGTGTGTGTGTGTGTGTGTAGAGCGATTTAAAGAAAACTACTTGACCGATCTTCATGAAATTTTACATGGGAGTTCCTGGGTATGATATCCCCAGACGATTTTTTCATTTTTGGATAAATGTCTTTGATGACGTCATATCCGGCTTTTCGTGAAAGTTGAGGCGGCACTGTCTCGCTCTCATTTTTAAACCAAATTGGTTGAAATTTTGGTCAAGTAATCTTCGACGACGCCCGGACTTTAGTATTGCATTTCAGCTTGGAGGCTTACAAATTAATTAATGAGTTTGCTCATTAAAGTTGTCATTAAAATCGATTTTTCGCAAACAGATTTAAAATTGATTGCATCGTATTCTTCATCGCATTCTGAATCTAAAAATATATACATATGTCAAGTTTACTCTTAAAATGTGATCACAATTAACGAAAATAGATTAATTAGTCTTACGATTAAAATTTAAGAAATTGATCCAAAAATGATTTCATCTTATTCTTTATCGTTTCCTGATTCCAAAAACATATAGATATGATAGGTTGTATTCAAAACAAGCTCAGAAAGTTAACACGAATACAGAAAAGCGCGCTTTCCTGCTTAGCACAATACACTACCGCGCTATTCTGGCGTGTGCATATCACTGCGTTTTGCACGTGGGAGGTGAGCGATTTCCTTCTCGCGGGGATTGACGAAGCTGTGCTGTCTTGGTGAAAAAAAATACAGTGCGTTTAGTTTCATTCCGTGAGTTCGACAGCTTGACTAAATGTAGTAATTTCGCCTTACACTGGACTTGCTTCCTTGCCAGCATCATTACGTGAATGCATGTTTCATTGCTCTCTGTTCTCGCAATTTCTCACTTAAAAACCTTTGTCTGGTTCGAGAAATTGAACACCTTATTGACAAATCTGGTCTCCTATTTCTTATAAAAAGTAAGAGAGAGTGAAAGAGAGAGACAGAGAAAGAAAGAGAGAGAGAGAGAGAGAGAGACAGAGAGAGAGAGACAGAGAGAGAGAGAGACAGAGAGAGCGAGAGAGGCAGACAGACATGCAGACAACAAACAAGTCGCGTAAGGCGAAATTACAACATTTAGTCAAGCTGTCGAACTAACAGAATGAAACTGAACTCACTGCATTTTTACAGCAAGAGCGGATACTCGTAGCATCGTCAGTCCACCGCTCGATGCACAGGCAGTGACATTGACAAGAAGAGCGGGGTAGTATAGTTGCGCTGAGAAGGATAGCACGCTTTTCTTTATCTCTATTCTTTTTAACTTTCTGAGCGTGTTTTTAATCCAAACATATCACATCTATATGTTTTTTGGAATCAGGAACCCACAAGGAATAAGATGAATTGTTTTTAAATCGATTTCGGAAATTTTATTTTAATAATAATTTTTATATTTTTAATTTTCAGAGCTTGTTTTTAATCCGAATATAATATATTTATATGTTTTTGGAATCAGAAAATGATGAAGAATAAGATAAACGTAAATTTGGATCGTTTTAAAAACAATTTTATTTTTTTTACAATTTTCAGATTTTTAATGACCAAAGTCATTAATTAATTTTTAAGCCACCAAGCTGAAATGCAATACCGAAGTCCGGCCTTCGTCGAAGATTGCTGGGCCAAAATTTCAATCAATTTGATTGAAAAATGAGGGTGTGACAGTGCCGCCTCAACTTTTACAAAAAGCCGGATATGACGTCATCAAAGGTATTTATCGAAAAAACGAAAAATACGTCCGGGGATATCATTCCCAGGAACTCTCATGTCAAATTTCATAAAGATCGGTCCAGTAGTTTGGTCTGAATCGCTCTACACACACACAGACACACACACACACACACACACACACACACACACACACACACACACACACACACACACACACACACACACACACACACACACATACACCACAACCCTCGTCTCGATTCCCCCCTCTACGTTAAAACATTTAGTCAAAACTTGACTAAATGTAAAAAGATGAGAGAGAGAGTATGTGTGTGTGTGTGTGTGTGTGTGTGTGTGTGTGTGTGTGTGTGTGTGTGTGTGTGTGTGTGTGTGTGTGTGTGTGTGTGTGTGTGTGTGCGCGACTATGCCTCAAAACGTGTGAAAGCATCAAACGAATTAAGTTTTTTAATAAACATGAAATAAACCGAATTGCTCGTGTTTTTGTACGAACAACAGCTGTGATTTCTTAAAAACGATGTTGCGCAATAAGGAGTCAGTCAGGCATTGCTGCTTGGACATCAACATCTGCGGCTTAGCAATCGACAACGAGAAAGGAAAACAAGTCGCGTAAGGCGAAATAACATTTAGTCAAGCTGTCAAAACTCACAGAATGAAACTGAACGCACTGCATTTTTTCACCAAAACCGCATACTCGTAGTTTTGTTAGTCCACCGCTCGTGGCAAAGGCAGTGAAATCGACAAGCCAGAATAGTGCGGTAATGGTCGCGCTGAGCAGGATAACACGCTTTTCTGTATCTCTATTCTTTTTAGCGTACTGAGTTTGTTTTTAATCCAAACATAGCATATCTATATGTTTTTGGAATCAGGGACCGACAAGGAATAAGATGAAATTGTTTCTAAATCGATTTCGGAAAATTAATTTTAATCATAATTTTCATACTTTTAATTTTCAGAGCTTGTTTGTAATCAGAAAATGACGACGAATAAGTTTGTTTAAAAAAAAAAATGACAAGTTTCCCATTTTTAATGACCAAATTCATAAATTATTGTTTAAGCCACCAAGCTGAAATGCAATACCAAAGTCCAGCCTTCGTGGAAGATTGCTTTGCCAAAATTTCAATCAATTTGATTGAAAAATGAGGGTGTGACAGTGCCGCCTCAACTTTTACAAAAAGCCGGATATGACGTGATCAAAGGTATTTATCAAAAAGAAAAAAAACGTCCGGAGATATCATTCCCAGGAACTCTCATGTCAAATTTCATAAAGATCGGTCCAGTAGTTTAGTCTGAATCGCTCGACACACACACACACACAACACACACACACACACATACACATCACGACCCTCGTCTCGATTCCCCCTCTATGTTAAAATATTTAGTCAAAACTTGACTAAATGTAACTACTGAAACAGTTTTTAGAAATTATGGAAATGTAGCTAGGTTATGATAGCGCCAGCCAACGCAACAATGAACAGCGTGTACTTATCTCCTCAGGCACATACGTGTATCTTTTGGATATTTTCTCTTATGCATTTATCTTTTTGTTGGGCACAAGTCACGTTGTGGAGACACTCGGAGAGGCCAATTAATGAAAATACTGACAACTCTGGGCAAAAGAGATAGGGGAAGAGAGCGAGACAGAGAGAGAGAGAGGGGGGGGGGGGGGAGAGAGGGGGATGAGAGA
This sequence comes from Littorina saxatilis, assembly GCF_037325665.1. NCBI lineage: Eukaryota > Metazoa > Mollusca > Gastropoda > Littorinimorpha > Littorinidae > Littorina > Littorina saxatilis. The sequence goes on from NC_090246.1 coordinate 49,304,937, forward strand.
GAGGGGGGAGAGAGAGAGAGAATTGAATTGAGTTGAACTTTATTTTACAAGGATTAAGATTTAAGGCTGAGAGAGAGAGGCAGACAGACATACAGACAAGCAGACAACAAAAAGGATGAGAGAGAGAGTGTGTGAGAGTGACTCAGTGTGTGTTTATGGGTGCATGTGTGTGTGTGTGTGTATGTGTTGTGTGTGTGGGTGTGTGAGTGGGTGAGGGTGTGGGTATGTGTGTATGGGAAAACGTTTTCCCCAAATTTGCATTTTCTCTGATAATAAATTGGCAGAAAGCAGTAAGTCCACTTCCTGCTTTATGCCTCTTTCACAACCAGACCAAAAGTAAAATGTCAGAAAGCAGTAACTAAGTCCGTAACTGCCTTTAGCTACTTTTATTACACCCCCGGTATTGGGGTGTGTATAGGTTTAGCTCGATGTGTTTGTTTGTTTGTTTGTTTGTGTTCGCATATAGATCTCAAGAATGAACGGACCGATCGTCACCAAACTTGGTGAACAGGTTCTATACATTCCTGAGACGGTCCTTACAAAAATTGGGACCAGTCAAACACACGGTTAGGGAGTTATTGGTGGATTAAAATTATACAAGGACTTATAGAGGGACATCTTAATGGTCAAAGGGAAATAACCATTCTCACTCAGTCACTGCCACCAACTGAGAAGGTTATTTCCCTTTGACGGGGGTGTTTTTCCTACCTCGTAGGAATTTCTTGTTTTAACAATATTTAAATTGGGACATAATTTGGCAGAAAGCAGTATGTCCTGTTACTGCCTTTTACCATTATTTTTAAGTGAATGAGTTTTGTGTATTAATTTGGCAAAAGGTAGCAAGTCCACAAAAAATAATTATTTCTAAGTGATGAATCAAATGTGGGTTTTGATATTCATAACAGAAACACAAAACACTGCCCTGCATTTCATCAGTAAAAAAATATATAATTTAAAGCTTTACATTTCAATACATAGATGCAAAGAGAAAAGGTTGATTTTCTCGAAACTATGTTTCATGGACTTGCTTCCTTCTGCCTTTACACGGCAGCAGTGCCAAACGACTTCCCTGCATGCTCTTGACGAACACTGATGCTGAAGTCTTCTCGTCTTTATCATCATCATCATCATCATCGTCATTGTCGTCTTCCTCGTCATCATGCCATAACTGGGCAGGGCGCTCTGACAAAGGCAAATTATGAATGGTGATGTTGAGTCTTTTCTGCGCTGTCATCCTCATCATAGTTCCATCACTCACTGACACAGGCACGTGGTATACGCTGATGTTCAGTTTTGGTAGAGCAGACACCGACAGTCACAATGTGAACAGCGACTAGTCCCTTCAGTTCTGTGTTGGACGGGTCCTTTAAGCCGATTCCCAAGTCTGATGCGATTTGTGACATGACTGTGCGGGACACTGTCAAGAAACTCATTAGTAACACAGGTCATGTTGACAGGTCATCGCCAACATTGTCGCTGCTTTTTACAGCTTCAAATCAGAAAATCCCAAAACGGATTGGTTTGTTCGCATGAAAATGAGATTTCTCTTTCACAGCAACGACTGCTGCATCAGTATTCCGTCAAAGCTGTCTCGGAAATCTGCATATGATGAGAGTGTTTTGTGGAGCCTGAGGGCACTTCACCATATCCCCCTTATTTCCCCCGGACTAGTTTTCTGCTCCTATTTGCAGTCGCCCATAAGCAAAACTAAAGCCTATGGTTATGTTCTATTGACTGTAAAACTATGTGGTTTAGCATAGATTTTTCGCAATGGAAATTGCACCTGATTTATTTCCAATAAACAGTAAATAACACTTAAGATAGTCAGCATAATCAGCTGAACAGGGGTCCGTTTTGGAAGGCTTCCGTCTACCATTTGTAATAACATTTCATTGTTTGCATTGTGTAACTTGACTTTAAAATGATGCCAAAAGACCAAACAAAACAAAACAAAAATACAAACAAACACAAAAGTTCCCAAATGATGTTCCCTGTTCTTGTTTTCTGTCGGGTTTTTTTTTCTTTCTCTGTTTACCCAAAAAGCTGTTCTCGAAGTGAAATTGTTCACAAGGAAGTTCTTGTTAAGTTCTGACATCAGCATTTGATTTACTGTAACTGCTGTGAAGCCGCAGGTCACTCTTGTCGCAGAAGTTAGGTTTGTTTGTTTTAATTCTTAGTGGCAACACACAGTCCCCTTCTGGAGTTGCTCAGCAATACGTGTCTTGCTCGTGTGAATGCATCTTACATCACGATCAGAAAGATAATTCGTTCACTGACCCAAAACACCGATCAATAAGGCGTTTTGCAGTGTTTTTGTTGTTTTTATGTGAGAAACGAAAGGTGGCAATGGGTTCAGAACAGAAAGGTTCCTTTCATCGCTGGGGTTTTCTCATGTGCAACAGCTTGAAACTGCAGCAAGCAACGTCTTTCTATTTCCCAGCTGTTTTACTATTTTACTATTTCTTCCTCTTTCGATTATTTGTTTTCTTTTGATTTTTTTTCATTTATGTCGGTTGGTTTGCTGGCGCGCCATCCTCATTTCAGTTTTGCCCATTCAATGCGCATTTTAGTGCGTTGGAGAGCACGAAGTCGAGTCAGTCTGCGTTGCTTTAAAACGACCTGATCAGGTCCGGTAATATTTGAGTGTGAGTGAGGGAAGGGGTTGAAGGGGAAGGGGGTTACGGCGCTTGCAATCTGCTACTCCTATCGTTCACAGCAAGGAATTAAAATGTTGGGCTTATGAAGTAACTATTATCTTGAGATTGACAAAATGTCATACTTGAACTACGGAATTACTTAATCACTGCATGCCTAGTTTGTACTTTTGCCCTTCGGAAGTGTTTTTCATTCAATTGGACGTGGAAATTTAGAGCAAAGCTCCACCAAACTGTGAAAAAGGTCCGCTCTACTCTACCCAGTCTGGCAGCAGCAGCGTGTGTGTGTGTCTGTGTGTTCGTCTAAGGTTTCGCTGTATTAAATACTCGCCGCACGGAGCAGTATATTCGATTTGTCTGACAAGTTAATGGTATTGTTGCCAAACTGTGAGCACCTGTATGGCTTACCTGTGTGCACCTGTATGATTTGGCTGTGTCTGTGTGTCTGTGTCAAATCTGTGTGTCTGTGTTAAATCTGTGGTTTGTGTCTTAAAACAAAGGTTTCACATTACCTTTGTGCACCTGTATAGTTTTTCTGCAAAAATAGACGGCACTCTGAAAAATAACTCTGTCGGGTTTGTGTTGGTTGTGAACGAGTGAATACTCTTGCTTTAAGTGTGGCAAGCTTTCAACACGTGCCCCTTTTCTACGTGTTTTAGACACACCCCTTAGTAATGACTGGCCTATAAAATCACATGGGAAAGTTTAACTCAATAACGATATTCACACTTCCACAACCCATACAGACCCGACAGAGTTATTTCCGAACATCGTCGATTATTTCCTCTGTGTGCCTGTGTTGTAAGAGTCAGCAGGGGCGATATGATGCGTAAACTCTTTTATAACCCATTCAAACCGGACAATGTCACATGGGAAAGTTATACTCAATAAAAGCAAAAATGTTCATTCTTTCACAACCGGTACAGACCCGTCAAAGTTTTTTTCCGAACATGGTCTATTATTTTCCCTGAGTGCCTTCTTCTTCTTCTGCGTTCGTGGGCTGAAACTCCTACGTACACTCGTGTTTTTTGCACGAGTGGAATTTTACGTGTATGACCGTTTTTTACCCCGCCATTTAGGCAGCCATACGCCGTTTTCGGAAGAAGCATGCTGGGTATTTTCGTGTTTCTATAACCCACCGAACTCTGACATGGATTACAGGATCTTTTTCGTGCGCACTTGGTCTTGTGCTTGCGTGTACACACGGGGGTGTTCGGACACCGAGGAGAGTCTGCACACAAAGTTGACTCTGAGAAATAAATCTCTCGCCGAACGTGAGGACGAACTCACGCTGACAGCGGCCAACTGGATACAAATCCAGCGCGCTACCGACTGAGCTACATCCCCGCCCTTTCCCTGAGTGCCTGTGTTGCAGGAAGCAACAGGGGCGATACAATGCAGAAACTTTCACAACCATTACAAACCGGTGTATTGTCTCACCTGTTTGCCTGTGTTGCAAGAGGCAGCGGGGGCAATACAATGCAGAAACTTTCACGACCCATACAAACCTGTCTATTATCTCACCTGTTTGCCTGTGTTGCAAGGGGCAGCGGGGGCAATACAATGCAGAAACTTTCACGACCCATACAAACCTGACAGAGTTATTCCCGAACACTGTTTCTTAATTATCTCACCTGTGTTGCAGGAGGCAGCGGGGGCGAAACGATGCGGAAACGCGAGTGGTCCTGACGGCAGGCGGCCACCATGAACCAGGGCATGGGCACACAGTCTGCCGCTGCAGTCGCTGTCAGCAACAACAACAGCAACAGCAACAGCAGCAGCAGCGACAATTCCCACACCTCGGTCAGCCACAGCCAGCTCGCACTACCGGACTCGCGCTCCGCTACTGGTCAGTATATACAGAGTACTGTAGTCATTGTCCACTTTGTGCAGCGTCCTGAAATTTCGAGGAAATACACACACACACACACACTCATTCTCCCACACCCCCCACCACCACCCCGGCTGCTACAGACACACAGGCAGATACACACACACACACACACACACACACACACACACACACTCACAGCACAGATACACACACACACTCGGTCAAACACACACACACACACACACACACACACTTCTCTCTCTGTCTCTCTCTCTCTCTCTCTCTGTCTCTGTCTGTCTCTCTCTTTCTGTCTCTCTCTGTCTCTCTCTGTCTCTCTCTGTCTCTCTCTGTCTCTCTCTCTCTCTCTCTGTCTCTCTCTCTCTCTCTCTCTCTCTCTCTCTCTCTCTCTCTCTCTCTCTCTCTCTCTCTTTCAACAACAACGACAGCAACAACAAAAAACCCAAAGGATGACATAGAACAAGTCGCGTATCATACCCAGAAACAACCGACGTTTCCATCTGAGTGATCGACAAGAAGAAGAAGATACCCAGAAACTCTCATGTAAAATTTCATAAAGATCGGTCCAGTAGTTTACTCTGAGTCGCTCTACACACACACACACACACACACATACACCACGACCCTAGTCTCGATTCCCCCTCTATGTTAAAACATTTAGTCAAAAGTTGACTAAATGTAAAAAGGAGAAAAGAGAAGGAAAACTGAAGAAGAGGAATCAGGAAGTATACCGGGAAGCTTTATCGATTATAGAGATAACATGGCATCTTTCAAATTCAGATGTTTTGATTCAGGTTTGTGTGCTTTTTTTTGCCCATTGACGAACAAGCCGAAGAATAACAGGGATTGCGGGCGGTTAAGATGTGTACAAGCTACTTTGCGTATTGTTAAAACTTTCGCGTGAGTACAACATTAAGAGAGAGAGGGGGGAGGAAGAGAGAGAGGGGGGGGAGGAAGAGAGAGCGAGGCTCTGTCTGAATCACACGCACGAACGCACACACACACACACACACACACACACACACACACACACACACACACACACACACACACACACTAGATAGAGACATGGGGTCAAAATAGTCTGCTGTCTGCATTAGAATAGCCTGCAGAGAGAAATGTGTTGGCACCACCACACGACCAGACAGAACTGTAGACACGGAGTATACAATGAGATTGAAATCCTTACATTTCACTTCGGTGCCTGTGGTACGATATTCCGCCCTCTCAAACAGGGCAATATGACGGCTTACTAGTGCCAAAACCTCATAATTGTAATTATCAAGGACTAATTTTCCCCTGATAATTACCATTTTCACGTGTTTATTACTAATTTTCCCGGGAAAATTACGAATTTTCCAGGAATAATTACTAACTTTCACCTGTTAATAACTAATTTTTAGTTTTGGCTCACTTCCTGACGAATTGCTAGTGCCCAAACTAAAAATTTGTCATTTTCCCGTGAAAATTACTAATTATCCCGTGAAAATGAGTAACTAACGAGTAAAAACAGTAACTGACAGCGTTAATTAGTAAGTATCACGTGATAATGGGTAACCCCAGGTTTTGGCACTAGTAAGCCGTCATAAGGCAAGGTGAACGTTCTTCTCTCTCCCTACCCGACTTGACCTCCTTTCTGTAGAAAGCGGTGAAATGTGTTGTGAGGTGTGCGTTTCACAGCCACAAGTTATAATTGTTGCCGTGTTAATATGTTGACATTGAACGAACCCCGTTCAGTGCAGAGGGCGTATAGAAATGATGTGTAGAAAACCTATGCTTCGCTTGACACGGACGCGGTGGCATTGACCGCATGATCGATTTGATCAGGTTTGACAATTTTTATTGACTACACCTTTTTGTGTGAAGGAGATATGTGTGTATTATTTACAGTGTGGTATGTGTTCCCTACCTGTGTGTAGACTATTTATTAAGATTCGTTTTTTGAGTGCTTTGATGTAGCAGTTTTGAGCGTAAAACTGAAAGACTTGCGTGATCGAGTGGGAAATTCCTATCAGCGCTTTGCATAGTGATACAACTTTTGCGCTGCGGATCAACCTGTTCACACAAGTGTAGCTTGCGCTACTGCACTACTTACGGGTGATTATCTGCAGACCTTAATGCGTTTTAAGGTAAGAGAGTTTGTGTCGAGATAACAATGATGACACTGCGACTAACAGCACTGGGTCATTTCAACCACAATCCACTGCAACCAGTGCGAGATACAGTTCAGATTGACATTTATGTCAAAGGCACAAAAGGCCAACTGGCTCAGGATCGCTTAGAGAGGGCATTCTGATACAGTAGAACCTCCCGTAACGACCTCTCCCAAGAACGACCCCCTCCTTTTGCCGACCGAATTTCTCGGCACGGATGCTTTTCACACTGTAACTAACCTTCCAAGAACGACGCCCTCCTTTTTCCGACGACCGACCCACCAATTTATTAAAATTATGGTCAATAACTACTTTGACCTTTTAACCAGTGAGTGTCAAAGTTCGTAATTACGCAGCACACGCACGCCATTAGTCACGCATCAAGAGTCAGGGGAGGTAGTGTGTAGTCAGTAATGCGTGCAAGTCAATGGCCCACGGCTGTCATCTTCTCACCTATTGCTGTCACAAGGGTATAGGAGGGGTTGGGTACTAGGGGCAGTTGGAACGACAACTCAATAATGAATTTCTGTGTACGTATTCTGTGAGTGTGTGCTCACCAACCGAGACCTCGGGGCAATGACCCATACTTGCCAATTAGCAAGTTTTACCTATGGGACGGTCTCCTTACCGGCACGGTTGGCCTAGTGGTAAGGCGTCCGCCCCGTGATCGGGAGGTCGTGGGTTCGAACCCCGGCCGGGTCATACCTAAGACTAAAATTGGCAATCTAGTGGCTGCTCCGCCTGGCGTCTGGCATTATGGGGTTAGTGCTAGGACTGGTTGATCCGGTGTCAGAATAATGTGACTGGGTGAGATATGAAGCCTGTGCTGCGACTTCTGTCTTGTGTGTGGCGCACGTTATATGTCAAAGCAGCACCGCCCTGATATGACCCTTCGTGGTCGGCTGGGCGTTAAGCAAACAAACAAACAAACAAACGGTCTCCTTTGATGTCTGAGAGGAAACTCCTCCTGTCCCAGGTTACAGTCACTGACCTTCTTACCCGGGGTCAATCACCGAGTTTTATTTATGAGACCGCGCGCGTGTGTGTGTGTGTGTGTGGGGGGGGGGGGTTAAGTCTGTGCGCTGGCGCATGCACGTACATCATGCTTATCCATATGCACATCAAATGGGAACAAAAATAGGATGAGGGACACAACTTTCAAGACTGAACTGCCCAACAGTTGCCACCCCTGTAAACAAAATGATTCCTCCCAAACTCCCAATAAAGACCCCTCCTTTTTACGACCGATTTTTCTGGACATTTTCAAGGTCGTTAGTGGGAGGTTTTACTGTATCTCCGAGCCAGAGTCTAGTGGATGAGCCAGAGTCTAGTGGATTTGCGTTGTGGTGAAACTTGAACACGGAGAAAATTGGTATGTCTGTGGTCGTATTGATGTTGTGTTTTAAAGCTAAATTTCCACGACTTTCACTTTCTTGTACTCTATAAACCGTCTGTTGACGAAGGCAGATTGATGTGTGTGTGTAGTTTAATCTTAAGCATTTATTCTATGTTTAAAGTGATAATGTCTAACAAAAAAAACATGTCTGTCATCGCCCTAAGAGCTGTACAGTTCGGGTTGGGGGTTGTAATTATGTGACTTCACACCAGGAATACCTTAAAAAAAACGTTAAAAAAACGTTTCAGCGCTGAGTTACTCAAATAGAAAACGGCTGTATTTTGAGTGGGAATCCCAGACTGTAATTCTCATTGTGACGCCTTTTTGTGCCCTCCATAATTTTTGTTCTACCTTTTGATCTTAAGTATTTCATGCGCTATTCCTATAGATACAGATTTGAAATTGAGCCTAGAGCTAGAGTTCGTTTTGGGAGTTGAATAGATTACAACACACTGCATGGAGGAAGGTCTTAGAATACATGTTTGAGCGTTCTATTTTTCAAATCTGAATGCTATGTTTTGTAGTCATTTCAGACCGTGGTATTCTGCAACGGCCAATATGTGTGTTTCTGTAATGCGACTGTATGTTTGAATTCCTCAATACAAAGGTCTTAATCTGCTTTGACGAATGGGTATCTATAAGGACTAAATAAAATATGATGACGGATGGAAGTCCGGACTCCTGACACAAGAGAGCTGGGCGAAGCAAACTGCTCGCTGATTAAAATTAGTGTAATTATTTGGCATTGTTTCGGAGCAGTTATGAGAAAATCATTGTAGGTGTTTCTAAATTACAGTACAACGCATGCTCTTTGAACTTTTTAAGGTCCAAATCGTCAGAATATATTCCAAAATGGCGCCTCAGGTGTACTATTTTTAAGTAACACAGTCATTATGCATTACCAACTATCATAGTCACTATGATAAGGATAAGTGCTCATGGGTTGCACTAAAAGTTTATTGTCAAAATTGCACTAGAGCAGCCCTGAAAGTCCAACAAATGGTGTACTCGCCTTTGGCTAGTGATTCTGAAAATGTCCTAGCCAGAGAGCGAACTTTACTAGCCAAACCAACCATTTGTTTTAGCAACTTTACTCGCGGCATTTGGCGAGTAGATGAACATTTCTACTAGCCAGTTACATGTTTCTACTCGCCTTGGTAAAATACTCGCCACTTTTAGGCCTGTATAGACTCGGTGACGTTGTTGAATGTACAATGGGAAGAATATTTCACAAAGATAAACCTAGGTCAATGCCCTTCGCCATGACGCATTCATTTATTTACAAAACGGCTGTCAAAAGAAGTACCGTTCCGCTCCAGTGCTCATTGTTGTTGCTATATCCATTCATGAAAAACGTGGTCGTACATTGCGATGTCTGAAATGCATGTTGTAATTGGATAGAAGACATAAATATCCACGTAGTTGAGCAATCAAAAGTGACATAGCCCTTTCTTATTTAGACTGGTACCTAGCGTCAATCTACGCATAGCAGTGCAACGCCTGCAATGCAAAGCAATGCCGAACACGTAGACTGTATGTCCTGTGACATGCAACCGTGTGTTTTGTGAGTTGCATCGAGCGCACGGTTATGAAACAGTCCAGTTGCACTATACACGGTGCATGACACAAGGCCGTGGAATTTGAAACAAGATCAAGAGTAATTAACAAGTCCCTGTCTGTGTCTTTGATCGAGCATCCTTGTATCTCGAAGTAGCCCCTCATCTTCACACAAACATGCGTGGCCTTCTTGTAGAAATTTAGATCGTGGATAAGTTTCCTGTACGCTTAGGTAACACACACGTCTGTCCTTTGTACTTATATTGCAAATTTTTTCTCTCTGAAATCTGCTTTATTGTCTGTTTGGTTTTTAATCAGTTTCTTCCCCCAGATTTTTCTAGTAACCATTTACAGAATAACGGGTGTTTGATCAACCTACTGTCCCTTTTTGTTGTGAGATCCATGGTTTTTGTTAATCGTGTATGAGCTGCAGTAATAAAGTCACTCTACGCAAGAAGGGGTTGAAGTGTTTGTTACTGTCATCTGACGTTCATTTTAAGGAAGGTTTTGGCAGACTAACCATAGCACTATCCTTAAAATGAACGTCAGATGACCTAAGCGTACAGGAAACTTATCCACGATCTAAATTTCCATGTAAGTTAAGAAGCCATTACGATTGGCAATGGTGTTCCTTGTTGAGTAAAGCAAATCTTAGTGATTTGAAATTAACACTTTAATGAATTGTAATTCTTTTGACACCTGGTTCGTAAAAAGGAATAAACATGAATGTCTCATCGTTAGTAGGGGAAAGTCGCTAAACCTGGAACAGTTAAGGAGAAACAGCCGTACCAGACACACAAAAATGGACATTGCAAAGCGTTCTTTATATTGTCACATACTAGACTATATCAGTAAATAAACGAACCTCATAAAATAAAGTAAAAGTCACGCAACTCATCAGACTGATCATAATAAAAATGTCTGCATTTGTTCCAGGTTGGACGCATGGGTGTGTAAAGTGGAACACTGTGTTGTCAAACTCGGAACACATACAAACACACCCTGACTCTCTTTCTAGCTCTGTCTGTGTCTCAGACACACACATATACACCCACACACTCTCATTCACACACAAACAATCACACATTGCCACACACACAAGATAAATAAATACGTCATAACATTTTGATTAAGCCATTTTATTTAAATGTCTTTTTTCAACATCATATTTTGATTTTTACCAAGGAAATAACAAATCGGATAACAATTTAAGCCTTAAGTGTAAAACAAAAAGATAAATAAGGGCTAGGTCTAAAAAGGACTGAGAAACAAAACCTTAAAAAAAAAACAGGAAAAAATAGGCAAAGAACCGATTTCGCAGACAATGTCCTTTGTCTTCTACTGTCAGCGCAGTCATCGTGTGATTACTGTGTGCACTTCTGGCACTATAACATATCATCAGGGGAATTGGTGCCACACATGAAGCAGTAGCACGAAATTTCGCAGCTTTATTTGTACCTCTCTTCTGTTGACACATAGATGATATAAAAGGGCTACCTGCCCAATTGACTAAATGTAAAAATCATTACGCATAAAGTCTCAAAGCAAATAACTAAGAACAGATTTAAGAACTGATTTTGCAGACACACAAAAATTGCTAAGTACAGATTTCGAAGTCCTTTTGTCCGCTGCTGTCAGCGCAGTCCTCGTGTGCCCACTGTGTGCACCTCTGGCACTGTATCATGTTCTCAGGGGTGTTGGTGCCACACATATACCAGTACCAAGTGCTTTCCACCGGGATAGAACGCATCGTCGAGAATGTTCTCCTTTTTTCCCTCTGATCAGAAGATATTCCCCTCTTGTTTCTCTGAGCAGAAGATTTTGTAGCTTCATTCTGTCCTCTTTTCTGTTGACCTGCACGCCTTTTTGCAAGTGAAATCTCCAGCTTTTGCTTGTAAGGAGAAGATTGTTTTTTTCGTGATGATCTCTTCGGTGAGCTTGTGGTTGTGCGTTGCAGGACATCAGCAGCAGGTAAGCTTACATTTGCTGCTGACACCAAGCAATCATAATGACCAGAATCTCCATGTCCAGTGTACAAAACAACTTTATTTCAAATTTATTTTAGCTTCAAGAATGCTATTGATTAGTTCTTGTTCTCTGGTGTTAATGTAGAAGGTCTTCCTGTGAACTTTACTTCTTCTTTTGCAATTTTTTTTCTCTTTTTAAATGACTTTTAAGAGTTGTGACAGTAACACCATATGCTCTTGATGCGCAACGCAAACCCATCTCTCCGTTTTTCACTGCCGACAAAGCGCAGCCCATTTCGTCTGGTAACCACCGCCGTTCGGGTCTCATAATACTGTCAAACAAATCAATCAATCATTCAATAAAACTTATAGAAGGGGAAAACAACAAAACCGAAAAGAGAATTGAATACGTGAATAAAACAGGAGTGTTCTGTTTATTGTTTGATGAGGGTAAGATGGAACAGAATGCGGCAAAGCTGGAACACTGTTCCATGTTTGCCTCTCTTATGTGTTCCATCATTGCCGCATGGATTTCGCGTTTTTCTGTTGGATACACGTGACGTTTCAAATCTTTTTTTCCGTTCAAGTTATTGCAAATCTATGAAGGTTTATCACAGCAATCAACATTTTACGTGAACATATAGATAACTAGAGGAATACCCGGCTTCGCCGGGGTGAATCGCGAGACAGAGACAGACAGCGTGGCGGTTCACCACAATCACCTTTGAAGGCGAAATCCTGTCAAATGGGATTGAGAATTTTCGAGCTTATTTCTTAGCCCTATATTATCTGTTGTGGCTTCTCAAATGCCAGAACATACAGACAGTTAAAATTAATATTAAAAGTCCTACGGTTTTGAGCCATTAAGGACTTGAGTGTTTGTCCGCTTTCAAAAAGAGGAAAGAAAGAAACAAAAAATAAGGAGAGGACGGCAGGGGGTGGGGTTGAGTTGATAATGCTCTGTGGAATTTGTTAAAAATGAAAAGTAGTTAAGATGTTTCTTGGTAAGAATTATAAGTCTGTATTCTATATCTTGAATAACGGGCTTGTAATATTATTTTTATTTTATTTCAAATCGAGTTAAAAAGTGGAACCTTTCAGGATCACCAATAAAACCAAATAGATGAGCAAGTAAGAGGAACACGAACAATAAATCTCAAAACTTTTTACAAATAAAAGGATTAAGATGTAAGCCACGAAGGCCGTGGTAATAAAAACAATATGTACAGTTTGGCGACCAGTGGGCCTTGGGTGAGGATATGTTGTCTAGAAGGTAGTCGCTGGAATCAGGAGGGATGGCGGGAGCCACTCGACCTCAAACTGAAACACGCTGATGTGATAATCTGGGCTTAGTTATACCCACAGCCCCATGTCCGAGTCCCTGACCAGTCGGCACAGCAGCAAGCTGTGTGACCAGCCTAGAGAACTGCTACTGCGCAGATAATCCTGGGGACTCAGACCATGGAGCTGCATATGGTCATATAAGGTTTTAAAGGTAATTCTATTTGTAGCGCATGGAGCGAAAATGTGTTGAAATGAATAGGGTTCTCCACAATGGCAGGACTTGTTAAAGATATGGAAGCGGCAGCCGCCGGCACGGAGGCGTCTGAAGATAGTGAGGAGGTTTGTTGGGAGATCGGGGTGTAGATCGTTCATATCAATGGGTTGATAGGACAGAGATGTTACGTACTGACTTCGAATGAGTTTACGGATTTTACTGTAGAACTCGGTTACTGAGTAGCCGATGTTAGTGTTAGCTGGGCTATATTCTGCCGCTTCTTTGGCAGCGACATCCGCCAGTTCATTTCCCCGGACCCCTACGTGAGAGGGGACCCAGAGAAATGATACGGATGTGCCGGATGAGATTAACTGGTGACATATAAAGAGGATTTCTCTTTGTAGCTCTGCCCGATTTGATGTGTTTCGATGCAGAGTTTGTAATGAAGAGCGCGAGTCAGAGCAGAAAACTACCGCACGCGGTGTGACTGGGAGGTCATTTATAAAAGTGCATGCCATGAGCAAGGCAAATAGCTCGGCTGAGAATATGGAGATGTCTTTATTAAGAGTATATTTCCTTGAGATTTTGAGATCTGGGATCACAAAGGCGCAGCCAACGCTGCCGTCTGCAAATTTGGATCCGTCAGTAAAGACTTTTAAATGCTCCGAGAATTTGTAGTTTAGGGTTTCTTTTGTAACAGTAGCTAGGTAGACGGGGTTATCTTTTTTGGTAGTATTATCTTCACTGTCGTATATGATAGTAGGGGTTTCCTCAAGCCAAGGCGGGTAGGAGGGCGGGGGGACCCTGGCCAGCTCACTGACCTTCACCCCGCTATCGGCTAGAATGCGGTTTACTGTGTCGGATAAGGGTAGCGTTTTGGCCAAGAGTTGAGTGCTATGTTTGGTGTTGGCCTCATAATTTTGGTGCTGAGGAAAAAAGTCAGTCAGGACCTCGCAGGCAGAGTTCTCTACCGCGTGGGCTCTAACAGCATACTGAGCTGAACGGAGTTTTATCTCATCCACAAGGGGCAGCCACCCACACTCGCTGTAGACTCGACTCTTACTCGCTTGTTGGGAGAGTCCCAGAGCTATTTTGAGCGCCCTGCACTCTATAATAGCCAGTTTTTTCATGAGCGCCGGGCGCGTCGCGAAATAAGCTTCGCACCCGTAAAGGAGGCGGGAGCGAATTAATGCCCGCACTACCTCTGTGACACACTTACGTCCTCTGGCCCAGGATTGGGACGCCAGGTAGCGTATGATATAAAGATCCTTGTTGGCCTTATTGATCAGATGTTCGATATGACTGGTCCAGTTAAGTCGGGTATCGATGATAACGCCGAGGAACTTAACTTCTGAGCTCGGTTTGATAATATCACAACCTATCTTTATACTGCAGTTCCTGTACAGTTGTCTACGGGAGACAACAAGAAAGACTGTTTTATTTGAGGCTAGTTGGAAGCCGTTGGTGTACATATATTGACAGAGGTTGTCGATTTTAGTTTGGTAAGAAGATAAGTCAACAGTGTTGGTAACTCTGTTATGGCGTGGTCTATTAGTGTCTATTAAGGCGAGGTCGTCCGCATACAGAAGTACACTGGCACCGTCAACCTTAACAGAAGTAATGTCATAGAGCATGATGCTGAATAAGTTTGGCGCGATGATACTGCCCTGGGGAACCCCCATGTCCAGCGCATGGGTTTCGGACACCGAAGAGCCCACTCGGACAGACATCTTGCGATTGCTGATGAAGTTTTTGATGAATTGGTACATGTGGCCAGAGACACCGATTCTGCCGAGTTTTAGGAGTAGACGAGCATGCCAGACGCTGTCGTACGCAGATTTAATATCAAAGAAGGTTCCAAGAAGAGAATTATTACTATGTGCCAAGGTCTTTTTGATTTTTTCAGTGACGTGCACAATGTGGTCCGCACACGAACGACCTTGCCTAAAACCTGCCTGGCATGTAGGAATGATATTGTGTTTATTGAGGTGGAACTCCAGCCTCTGGTTCACCACACGCTCAAAGATCTTGCTGAGGTGGGGGGTTAGTGATATGGGGCGGTAACTGCCAGGTAGATTGCCCGGTTTTCCGCTCTTCAATACTGCTACTACTTGTGAGTCTGACCACGCTGCGGGGATAGTATCCTTTAACCAGCATAGGTTGAAAAACTGAGTGAGAAACTTAACAAAGTTAGGTGGTAGATGTTTTATCATGTGATATGATATTGGGTCTAAACCTGTGGATTTTTTTGGGTCTTTCACAGAAGAGATGGCGTTTTGGACTTCTTTTGCCTTAAACATGCAGTTTATAGGCAACTGGTTGTCATCTGGGGGGTATGTGAAACCCTTCTCCTGATCTAACCTATAATTGAGTCGTTCAGTATCTAGGGATTTTGATTGACTATTTTTGGCAAAGGTATCTGCTAATAGGTTTGCCTTTTCAGAGTCAGTTGTGGTCATTTTATCACCCGATAGTAGTGGCTTTTCTTTAGTTCTGTATCTACATTTAAATCTGCGGATTTTCTTCCAGATTTTGCCACAGTCTTTGTAATCTTTAGTTTCTTTGTGGACAAAGTTTTCCCAGTTTTGAAGTTTAGCCTCAGCGGTGATCTGGTTAAATTGTATTTCAGCTGACTTCATATTCGTGAAGTTAGCGTCTGAGCAGTGCCTGAGATATGTCCTAATGTGATATCGCTTGTTTGCCAAGGCTTCATCACAGTCTGCATTCCACCACTCATTCCTTTTGGCCTTACAGTTAGGATTTACTGATTTAAGCGGAATGTGATTATTGGCAGCAGTGAGTATACATTGACGTATGTTATTGTAAGAGGCTTCGATGTCATCCGTAAGGAGAGTTTCCTCCCTGACACCCTCGAGCTCCGCACGGAAGCTGTCCCAATTTGCCTGTTTGTAATTGTACTTTTTTCTGACCTCCGAGTTATTGCGATTAGGGGCGAAGTGGCGGAAGGTAAGAACAATGGGTAAGTGATCGGAGCCGAGGGCGTCCGGGAAAACGTTCCAGTCGATGTCAGTGACTATGGCATTTGAGCAAAGGGAGAGATCGATTGCTGACGGGGAATGGTCAGCTCTGTCTGGAAGTCTGGTTGCCGAGCCATCGTTTAGTATACAAAAGTCAGTTTCCAAAATGACGTCAGCAAGGTTGCTATTGGCATGTTTGTATCTAGGGTTAGCAGAGTCCCACAGAGGGTGGTGATTATTAAAATCACCCATCACGCACCAGTGTGCCCTGCCATGATCCAGGGATTTTAGCCAGTCGGTAGTTCCTTTTTTATTACACCCGTGGGGGTAATATATGTTAACTATGTTGAGGTTTTTGGATCCTTTTATTTCGATTTCAACAGCACATGTACTGAGATTTTCTGAACTAGGGATGAGAGGTGCAAAGGGTTTGTAATTTAAGGAAGACTTTAGATAAATAGCTGTTTGAATGAGTTGCCCTGAGCCCTTTTGCTCTACTATGGGAGGGAAGTCAAAACCATCTATAGAAGGCAGTAGGGAGCGTTTTCTCTTGACTGACTGGATAACTAAGATGTCAGCAGAGTGATTTGATATATAATTATATAGCTGAGAGAAGTTAGAGTTGATAGAGCGACAGTTCCACTGTAATATGATAAATCCGTGACCGCTTTCACTTTGTTCAGCCATTTTAACACGCACAAAGAAGGTAAGTTAAAGGGCAGATTTAAAATAGGTTAAAAAGTGGTTTTGACAGCTTTCATATCCGTCACGGACAACTGCTTGGCACCAGCAAGGGCGCCCAGCGCCAGAGTGGCGCCGCCCGGAATGAAGCGTTCAACCTTGGTGTTGGAGAGTTGTGTGTATGTAGCTGAGAGGGAGTCGATCAGGTCGAGAGGACTCTGCATCTGTCTGGCCTTAACCATGTAGCCGAGGCACTGCTCGATGAAACCTTGAAGGCCTCTTTGTTGTTCATTTAAATTTGCATATTGCTCTCCTGTTTTTAGCTTATCTAGTGCAGCGTCGGCTAGCTCAAGCTCTGCCTTCTCCTGCTCCTCCCTCATCTGCTGCTTTATTTCCTGTTCAGTTTTAAGTTTGTATTCTCTGAATCTCTGGGCCAATCCCTCCTCCATTCTCCCCATCAACCTCTCGAAGAGCTGCTCTTCTTTCGAGTCCTCCTTCCTGTTCTGGGCTTTGCGTAGGAGGGAGGCCTTTAACCCGGGGGTCCCATGAAGCGGCGCCTCTGCCCGAGCCGTCTGAGACTTACAGGGCGCCTGGGGGCCAGGATTTGGATTTTGCGAAGTTGTTTGGTGCTTCGCGGTTGCAGCAGAACTGTCCGCATGAACTGGAAGGAGTGTATTGTCATGTTCGGTCATTTTGTTTTTGATTTCTTGTATTTTATTTACTTGCCCACCCAGGGGGGGTCTCTGGACAGCCAAAGAGTACCCGGACCGGGGGGTTGAGGTCCGCCGGATCGGTTGCGGAGGGGGACGCCAGAAGGAGTCCCTCATTTCCGCTGGGGCAGTCGCTGTTTTATTTTGTTGTTTGGCGAGCTCGCGCCGCGCCCGATCCAGGGCCTCAGAATATGGTATGTATGCTGCCGACCTGATCTTATTGGCCTGCAACCTCAGTCTCATTTCCGGGCATCCAAGATAAGCGGCGGAATGCTCGCCCTTGCAGTTTACGCAATGTTTGGCCTTGGTGCACGTCGCTCCGTCGTGGCCCTTGGAGCCACATCGGGGGCAGATCTGCACTTTTGATTTGCATTGTTGTTTTAGGTGCGATAGTCTCTGGCACTTCGTACAGCGCCGCACTGGAGGAGTGTAGGGTTCGACGCCGTACACCTCACTCTCCAGAACGACGCTGTCTGGAAGAATTGCCGTTGTAAACGTGACACGGACCGCCTGAGACGGTTTCCCATCCCTAAGGAGAAGACGGCGAAAAGATCGAACCGAGGAGGGGCCCTTTTCTACAAGACTCCCATCCTCCATCCGGACGCGCACGCCCACTGCCATCTCAGACAGGTCTGTTCCTGAATGTATTGTGGGTATGCGTTTAATGACACCTTCGGTTGTTACCTCCGGACGGTGGCATTTCACTTTGATGCCGCCGATCGAGTCCAGCCTCAATAGCTTGTTTTGTTGTGATGCTGAGGAGCACCCTACCAGGACGCTCCCAGCTGCCAGCATGCGTATTTCTTTGACCTCGCCGATGGCAAGGTCAAAAGTTTTTTTCCTCCTGAGGCCGAGTCCCTGCAATGTTGCAGGGCCCTCCTTCAGGTCCTGCACCACCACGGGGAACTCTAAGAAGGAGGGAGGAGGTTGCTTGGGTTGGTAAAGAAGTTTTCTTCGGGGTCTTTGTTTTGTGTGTGTGTGTGTATTGGCAGGTGGTAGTGGCTGTTGAGTTGTCTGGTTTTCTTGTGATTCAGTTAGGGGTTGGGAGGTGTCGACCCCCCGGGCAGATGTTGCATGGGAAATACCTGTGTTTCCCTGAAGAGGGGGACCCTCGCAGAGGACCTTTTGCTTCTTTTTCTTTTTGGGCTTCTTACGATTGACTTCGGTGAAGTCTTCCTCAAAATGATCAGTAATCTGAGAGCGTGGGGGGCTATCCCGGAAGAGAAGAGATTCCGGAGAGCTCTGCCCCCCCTCAGGGTCGTCCTCCCGCAATCTCTTTCTCTTGAAAGGAGAAGATATGCTGGTTTTCTCATTGGTGATTGCTTTATTAAGCTGTTTGGATTTTGGGGACTGACCAGTCCGGCTGGCCCGGTCAGTCTCATTCAGTGATTCCATGGGAATATCTGGGGCGCGGTCAGAACCGCTTGCTGTTTGGTCCATATTAAGGGACCAATCTTGCTCCCTCAGAGCAGTGGTGTCCGTTGGAAGGTAGTTATCTACCCAGATGAACGTTTCCCGCCTATCAGCAAAGGTGGTGTTTGGCAGTTTGTGTTTAGCAACTTGGCTCATCACTTACAAGGTACGGTACGGTCACCAAGAAAAAACAAGCCAAACAGCTCAGGGTTAAAAAGGCAGGATAAAAGCAGGGTAACAAAAGCGTCCCTAGACAAAGAGTGAGCTGAAGCTCACCCCTCTAGCGACTTTCACTTCTCTCCCGAGAAACACGAGGACTCCTGCAGGGCGAGTGGGAACGCCACCAAGGGCAGCTAGCCCCCTTTCTGGACCCACGCCAAGAGCAGAGGGAGCTGTGTCGTGTGTTTAAGACACAACGAAAATGTGATTGTCCCCCTTTACCCTCAGGAATTCGGGAGAAAATCGCTATTTGAGCACTGACTTGGCTATGTAACTCGAGGTGCGTTAAAGCAGTCGCTATGTAATCAGCATGTTTGCTTGTGAAAGAACGCACTCTACGGGCCAGCAACTGCAGTGAATTACTCGTGCTGAGTGTGACATGACATGCACGTGACAGAACACGACCCACATGATGATGCATACAGACAGACAAAAGCCGCCAGACCCCATCACAAACAGAACTCTAAAATCCACAGGTGTTGCTTACACAAAGACAAACACACACACACATACACACAGAGAAGCCGTATATATATATGTATATCTATAAATATATAGAGATAGGTGACAGTGTATTTTTCGCGTGGCTATAAATTGATTCGACCTTTTCACTTTGACAGTAAGAACAACTTACGGGTGCAAGGGAAGCGTTCTGGACAGCGCAGTGACATTCTAAAAATAGTAACGTAGAAACGGGAATATGGATTGAAGCCACACGAAGGAAGGGAGATAAACGGGGTGAATCGCGAGACAGAGACAGACAGCGTGGCGGTTCACCACAATCACCTTTGAAGGCGAAGTCCTGTCAAACGGGATTGAGAATTTTAGAGCTTATTTCTTAGCCCTATATTATCTGTTGTGGCTTCTCAAATGCCAGAACATACAGACAGATGATAAAATCGTTTATTTAACGTCACGATACAGACAGACAAAAGCCGCTAGACCCCATCACAAACAGAACTCTATAATCCACAGGTGTTGCTTACACACACACACAAACACACACACACACAGAGAAGCCGTATATATATATGTATATCTATATCTATAAATATATAGAGATAGGTGACAGTGTATTTTTCGCGTGGCTATAAATTGATTCGACCGTTTCACTTTGACAGTAAGAACAACTTACGGGTGCAAGGGAAGCGTTCTGGACAGCGCAGTGACATTCTAAAAATAGTAACGTAGAAACGGGAATATGGATTAAAGCCACACGAAGGAAGGGAGATAAACGCAAAATATTGGAGAAGATAAGGAAGAGTTACTGGGAATGGTGAAATGAACAGAAAAACCAAAATCGGTTCAGCGCTGCGTGCTGAGAGCACGTGTTGAAATATCTCATCGATGATATTGTGTCCGGGGTGTAGCTGAATACGGTGTCCAAATTTGAAAAAGATCCACCGAGAACTTTGGCGTTGTGATGTGGTCTAGCGGCTTTGGTGTGTCGGTATGGGGGCCCGGGTAGCTGAGGTGGAACCAAAATCGGTTCAGCGCTGCGCGCTGAGAGCACGTGTTGAAATATCTCATCGATGAGGTTGTGTCCGGGGTCTCTCTAAATAAGCCCACCAAATTTGAAGCAGATCCATCGAGAACTTTGGCCGTGCATGGCGATTACACACACAGACAGACAGACACAAGTCGTATATATAGATAGAAGAGTAATAATACGAATTGTAGACGATAGAAATAAGAAGAAGAAGGAAGAAAAGTTTTAAAAAAACGTACCTTTTTTTTTTTTGCCGCGGTAGGCATTTTTCTTGCTGGAATAATATCAAGGAATGTCACTAGACATTTCTGCAAAATAATTGTTCATGAATTGTTCCCCGTTGATCGCATATTGAGGTGTTCCAAGTTGGCCGACTGTTCCGGGATTGGCGACTTTCCCTTAACTGTTGCAGGGCATCGTGAAAAGAGTGTCAGATACTAGACAACAGGCTTTTGCATGTTCAGTAACACAGCAGTGCCCCGGCCGTTTACAGATATACAAGGATTAAAAGTAACCCCCTCCCCGCTCTTACCGTGCAATCCAGTTTATAGATCATCATAGATTCGTGCGGGCTTTTGAATAAGAGCATCTTTCCGCTTGGTCGTGCGACGAAAATCGACAGCATGTCCGCTTTTTGTGTTGAGTGGGAATTGTTCGCTGATCTGTGTAGTAATTGACACAGTCTATGTCCATCTGCAAAATTATTTCAGCAAAAAAACAAAAAACTATAATCTGCACATTTTGGTACGCCATTGTCTTAGCTGAAGAATATTAACCCAAGTAAAACTTAGATACAGTAACACCTCTCTACCTCATCTGATTTAAGACCTCATCTGTTTTAAGACCTTGTTTCCCAGAATTGTTTCTTTATAAAGTCTGTACCTTTGCCTTTATTTTTGGACTCCCTTCATTTTAATACCTAAATTCCGCAGATGTTTGGCGGTTTTAGAACAGAGGTTTCACCGTGTACTGTAGTGTGCACGGGCAGAAAGGCATATTTCAAACATTGGAACCCTGATGCAATTGTTCTAGATTGACATAAGGGACGTTATCACGAAAGCATGATTGTTTTTCAGATAGCTCTGCTCCCCCCTTCCACCATGTAAGTTAAGAAGCCTGTCCACAGACACTGTAGATTTTAGGCTACTTCAGTTTCTGAAATTGACTTCTATCGATTTTAGCAAAATGTCACCGTGCCATGACCTTTCGCTCTGTTGGAGTTTGAATCTATGTCTGGCAGATAGTGAATCAGCGCGCGTGTAGGCTGATTAGCCAATCTCGCCTATTACTCCAGCCTTATTTGCAGTGCCACAGCGACAGAAAACTGCTGTGAGCCACTCTCTGATTTACGGAAAACCTTCTGTCTGTGATTTATTGTCTTCTCGTCGTTTCGTTTTGTCCAAGACCCGAACAAAAGAGGTGTTGGATTCTTGCTGGAAAGGGAGGGAAGCAAGCTTGTGAATACATGTCACGGATGGAATTGCCAAACTTGCAGTTTCTTGTTCCGTTTCTTGGTAAAATTTATCGTCGAAATTAGGGAAATTTATTACTCTCTTACTTCTTTTTCTCCCCTATCCTTTTCTGTTTAAACCCAAGCTTGCTTGCTGCAATGTCTCTTAAGTTGTATGGCATTGTAGAGAAGTGGCTGACGAGTGTTCAGACTCTTGCGTCTGTCTGTGCCAGATGTCTAAGCAAAGGCCGATAACAAAAAAGCAGCTGAGTAATGTGTGTTATGGGTTCTAGATCATCGCCTCAGACGATCCAAGCGTGTCGTGTAAAGACGTAAGCAATTGCTAACAACACTGCTCTGTTTGTCATTTTGGGTTCTTTATGTTGCAAAAATTGTCAACCATCAACAAGGACAAGGGAAATGTATTTATTTCATGAACAGTGGAAAATGTAGACAAAAAGTGTAACAAGCAAGAGTTATGTGCGTGTCTGTGTTCAGAGAGAACAACGGAGCTGATATATTGCAGTTGCGCTTTCATATTTGAATTATGTTCTTCAATTTTTTTTGTCTTTCTTTGTGTGATTTTCCTGTCCCATGGAAAATTATATCAGCTGTTCGAAATATTACAATATTATGTTTGTATGTTCATGGTCATAAGTATGCTTGTCGTCGTTCTACGAATTAATATGGTGATTGCAGTCGTCAAACATCGTTTATAATTCAATTGTGAAGCATTAAATGAACAAGATATGAGGCCCGCCGCATTTCTTGTTTTGGTTTCTTGGGTTACGGTTACAAGCATTGGGTCTTGTGCTCCATGATGTATCCTGTTAGATTTCTGTGCATCTTTTTGTCTTGTACATAACGCTATGAACAACAATACACTTGCAATTGTACATGGGCATAACATGAAAAAAGATAAACACACATATTATGGCAGTTACATCCCCGGTCGGTATGTCTATGAGCACACTAGCAAACAACCCAACAACAACAACGAACAAACAAACAACGAAAAACAGCCCAGCTTATTATATATACATGTACAATAATAATATATTGCACATCGTATTGTCGAATCTGACAATGTTACCGCCCCCGTAGCGCAGTGGTTAGCGCATCGGGCTGCGGGCCGGGAGGTCGTGGGTTCGAATCCCATCAGGGTCATGTGGGTTTTTCGGGCAACGGTCGGCTCCTACCCAGAGTGGAAGTGATATGGTTCCTATGGGAAGGCTGGGATCACACAGCCGAGTGTCATTCACTTAACGAATGCGACTTTGAGGGTGCTCAGGTTCTGTATACCTGACCAACACCGCAGGTGCAGCAGTTCTCGGGCCTGGTTGACGCCAGGATATATTATGACAGTAAGCGTAGAGTGCTGCCCTGTCACGTAGTCTCAAACCAAATTGGAAATCCAAAGCATCATCATTATAATCATCCTCATCTCATTAATCATCCAAAATATAAGTTGTCCTTGCTCTTGTGGCCCTTCATGCCCGGAGCTCTCGTGGTGACCTTGGTCTCAGTGTTCCTGTTCGATCCTTCCCTGAATAGTAGTTCTGCTGTCAGTCTTCAACGTGTGACGTTCTGGTGGGTCGACGGAGGGACGTGGTGGCGGTCTGCTCTCTGGAGGGGTCACTCAGTCTGGCTACGCGACTTAGCTCGGGACAGACCCACTACTGAACACCGTCGAAGTGACTCAGCAGAAGTGCAGTGTCATCAGCGACCCGACATCCCCCCCTGGAGCGTCTGTAAAATCGACAAGTCTGGCAGCGGAACGAAATTCAGAGGTGGTTGGAGCAGCGAATGCAGGGACGGGGCGGTGTGAGAGCACAACGGGACAAAGGAACAGGTGTAAGGGTAAAAAAAAAAAAGAATCTGACAATGTTAAAGGGCTTAATAAACTTGTGTTTTCTCCTCAGGCCTGATGCCGGTGCCGGAGGCGAGTAGCTACGGGGGAGGATACTCCCTCAACCCCCCGCACAACCCCCAACACTCGGGATACGGACACTCACAGTTCCCCATGTTCGAACAGAAGATCGCTCAGCTCACTCAGGGACACAAAGACTCAGGTAAGAAAATTAACCTGTATATTTCCTCCCGCTTTACCACCACCCGGATGTAACGCCGTGATATTTTGGTTGCTTGTGAATTGTCTGCGATGGTTCCATTTTTGCCTCCACCCCCAATCCGATCCTTGCTTCAAAAATGAAGTCATTTTGGGGTTTTTCTTTAAAGGTCTTACATACAAGTGTAGGCAGTCTGATCAGTAGCACGTACGCACTTGGCTCACTTTTCTCTCTGGATAATAATATATATACAGGGGAACGTACACCCCTTTTCAGATTTCCCCCGAAAGCGGCGTATGGCTGCCTAAATGGCGGGGTAAAAACGGCCAAACACGTAAAAGCCGTGGGAGTTTCAGCCCATGAACGAAGAAGAAGACTCCCAGATTTAACATCCACCCCCAATCCTCCCCATCTCTTTCAACCTCGCTTTTTTATGTTCACATGTACAGCGTTTGTAAATTTACTTCCATTTTCAGACCTGATTTTCTCACACTATGTAATGTCTTTAAAGGTTCCATAGTACCATTTTGCCTCCAAGACCCAACCCCTTGTTTTGAAATAAGGTCATTTTGTTTGTCTGTTAGAGCCTTATATTGGCTTTTTGATCAGAAATACAACACACATGTACGCACAGACGCACTAGGTCAAGTTGCTCAGTTGATTGATAATAATACGTAAGTATGAGCTTGTTATAATTCTGATTTACCGACCTGTGTTGACAGTACGATAACCTTTGAGGGACGTGAATAGTAGCTTGATAGCATATCAGCCTTGCAAAAAATATTTTGAACTACGTTGGTTTACTCTGTACACAGTTTAATAGACCACAATATGTCTTTCGAATCAAACAGTAAGGGATACTTTGCTTCTTGTGTAAGCCGTCGGGTTAAGCACCACAGTTCTGGCCATGCAGGCTTTCCCCCCCTACTTTATAAAATACCAACATTCACAAGTCTGGCTGCTTCAATGCAGAATTGTAGTTTATTTGTGTGTGTGTGTTGTTTGTTTGTTAGTTTGTTACTTTTTTGTGTGTGTGTTGCTTCATTCATTTCTTGAATTGACAGAGGTATCAGCTACGAAGCTTATTCAGAGAGAAAAAAATTCACACACCATCAAGAAAACAGACTTTTAGATTTTTAGTCAGTGGCCAGATAGAAAGATGCACTTTTCCCTTGCAAAAGCATGGGTAACTTAAGGGCAATGTACAAGATGGTCTGCACAGATGGTCTACGCAGAAAGAAAGATACCTTGGGACAGTGTTCTTCATTGTCATAAGATTGCTGTAGGATGGCTGATCTGTACGCCTGAAGCCTTAGAGGAGCGACGAACCCCGAGTTTTTGTCGCTTCATCGTTTGCTTTTTGGCTGTCCGCTATCACTCACTTTTTGCTACCGTCTTTTTCTCATCGCCGTCCTTTTCAATTTGATGGATTAAAAGTTCAGAGATGACAGAGACGGAGCATGGATTGTGTGAAAGGAAAGAGGGTTGTGTGGGTTGATGGTGGTGCTTGTGTTGCTGGGCGATATTTGACACGAAGATTCTTTGATGACAGTTCATGAGCGCAAGGAAGGAGAAATATACCGCCTTGAACGTGGGGGAGGAAGAATGAAGACAAAACAGAAACCTTCTATCGTCTGTTTAGAAAGATATCAGAAAAAAGACTTCTGTTTACGGCTTCAAAAGACTTTGCACAGGGGATTGGGAAATTTTGGGGCCCGGGGCTGGAGAGAAAAAGAGAGGTGTGGGGGGGTGGAGTGGATGGGAGGTCGGAGAAAGAACATTCAGGAGACTGAATATTTTGTTTGGGTAGGAAGTTTAATTATTTCCACGTCTTGGCCTTAAAAAAGTGCAAGTTATGTGCGACATACGTCAAGATCGGTAACTGCACGTACGCAATATTTACCACAGACACAGACACGGCTGACGATTTTAAAAGTGCCGAATTATAGGTTTACAAGTTTGATTTTACCGTCGCTATTTCCTCACCACATACGTCTGCATATCTCTCGCTGAATAACCTTTAACCCTCCAACCCACCCCCCTCACCATAACCACCCCCTCCTTTTCTGCCTGTTAAGACGAGTGGAATGAATGTTGCGTGAACATGGTAATGCACCTCAAAATTATCTCTTTGTACTACTTAACCAGCTTGTTGGCTGAGATTATCCAGACCCAAATTAGTGTCATCTTCTAAACAAAAAGCAAGTTTGTTTTGCAACGTTGCCTTCAGCAGGCGGCGGAAGATAGGATGTTCGAGGCCAGAGCGCAATGACAGGCGAAAGGAAAGAGGGAGGAGGGAGAGAGTGTTTTGCGTATTGCATGTGTTTAGCTGTTTACGTAGTGAATTGCGCAGCCCATAGTGCAATGTGGTTTTGGGGTTGTCTGACGACAGGGGGTTCCCTACTCAGACACTTACCGTTACGAGATAACACACACACGCATACACACGCACGACCATTCGCGTTTCATTTCACCTCTATCCCCCTTCACACACACACACGTACATGTAATTTTAGCACACGCACACAGACAGAGGCACGTACGCGCACGCACACACACACACACACACACACACACACACACACACACACACACACACACACACACACACATTCTTTTACACATAACACATGAACATAAAGCCTTAAAAAGTGAGAACGCAACGCACAAAAACGAGTGGTAAGCTTCCCTGATTGTGTCTGTCTCGCACACACAAAAACCATGATTTACCGCCAAAACATGTGCGCATGTTTTTTTCATGTATTGGTTCGAAACAAAGGGCCAGTCAGTCAAACTGAGAAAAATGGATACAAGGAGTGACTTGCGCGCTCGTGTGAGTATTTTTTTGTTTGTATGCGAGGTTTTTTTTTTCGTTTTTGGTGATAATTTACACCATTCTCTAAACAGTGTTTTCTTCTTCTTGCGTCGATGTCTCAAATATATATTGTCTTTTCCTGTTTCCTTTTTAATTCCCGCTTGTTTTCTTGCTTTCTATTTACTTTCTGCTTCTGTTTTATCACTAGTTTTCAATTCGGATCTCGCCTAGCTGAATTTTGCGCGGTTTGGTTGTGGGCAGCATTGGCAGATTCTTTGTGTATAAACTGTGAGTACACAACAACGTGTTTTTTCATATCGTGCCAAAATGTCAGATTTTTGAAATGTTTTGAAATGTTGAGGCCGAGAGTTAAGAAACACTCCCGCTGCTAGCAGATACGACTAAATCCTCTTTGTTCCAGCGCAATCACTGGTGTTAAGCCTGTCAAGATCTGCCCTTATTTTTGAAGAGGCGGAAGTTGTTATTTTCATTAGACAGGGCACAAAAAGAGACGATAACTCTGCGAAGAAACCCCCTGTGTTTACTTAGCAACCAGCTCGTTAGCCTCTGATGATATGCAGATCTAATTCTTGGCCAAATTTCAACAACTCACAGGATTCTCCCCTGCGCTGAAAGGGCGCAGTGTTTCACGCAAATGAACCGGCAGCTCTGCGAGGATAGACAGCAGAGCTCCAGTCGGCCTTTTGTAAAGGAAGAAAGAAAAGAAAAGGCGGAGGGAGGAGGAAGAGAAGAGAAAGCGAGGGCATTAATTTTGTATCCCGTCACTTTAACTAGTGTGGTAGTGACCATCATTGAGAGGAACGAAGGCAGTGATAAAGTGCACTGGTTCGATTCAACGGCCTTGCTGTGTGTGTCCGGGCGTGCGTGGCGTGGCCGGGGGAAGGTGACCATTGAGTTCTGTAATTTTAGCTCACTGCTTCTGACTGATGAGCCCGCTAGACCTTGCACTGGACACTGGCCCGCAACACGGCCAATCGAATTACAGACGCAGGAGGATAGTGGAAATTAAAGCCCTTCGTCCCGATGTCATTAGGCGCGGGGGATGAAAGGGAGGAGTAGTCGAAGGGGTCGAGGGGGGTTGTGGTCAGGCAAAAAGCTCAGGTATCTGGGTCCACAGAAGCGGAGAGCCTGGCACCGGAAGTGAGAGTCTTGCAGCGAAAGGCAGCAACAGGAAGAAGAGCTGGGGTTTCCGCCGGAAGGACGAAAGCCGTCTTTTGCCCTGGAAAAACTAAAGCGCCAGTCCACCCGAGCTGGCCAATTTATTTCCTTTTATTCTCGCCTTGATGAGGTCGGACTGGACGTAAAGCAGCAGCCACTTGCACATGCCTCTCTCTTCTGCCAAGTAGCACTGACAATTTCTGGACATTCATTTTTCTGATAGTCTGTATTGTGCAACGTGAAGATATTGTAATATTATAGCTGGCCGCAGCTTGCTAAGCTATCTCTGTGCAAACAAGTCATCAGGACCTTGGCGCAAGCGTGTGCTGTAGTTCATCATTCTTAGGGGCCTCTTTAGGTGACGTAGAGGTGATTTTCCTGAATTAAGCCTCGATAATTTTGGGGCAAAATGGTAAAAAAGAGTACATGGAGACGCTGCGCTTCTCAGTAGTATGGCCATTTCTTGCAACTCTAGACATTGAGTTTCGTTGGAAGGTCAAGAAAGACCTTCCAGACCTTTGTGGGTGTTTCAGCGTCGAGGTTATATCGTAGAATGTTTTTGGTAGTTGCAGTGTTCTTGTGTAGTATTTTGGGACCCTGCTGTTAAAAAACTTGAGGCTTGTAGAATATAGTGACAAAACTTCAAGATCTTGATAAGCTGAGAACTTATTTCTCAGAGTCAACTTTGTGTGCAGACTCTCCTCGGTGTCCGAACACCCCCGTGTGTACACGCAAGCACAAGACCAAGTGCGCACGAAAAAGATCCTGTAATCTATGTCAGAGTTCGGTGGGTTATAGAAACACAAAAATACCCAGCATGCTTCCTCCGAAAACGGCGTATGGCTGCCTAAATGGCGGGGTAAAAAACGGTCATACACGTAAAATTCCACTCGTGCAAAAAACACGAGTGTACGTGGGAGTTTCAGCCCACGAACGCATAAGAAGAAAAAAATAAGCTGAGAACATGACAAGGTAAAACCCTGCACGTTGCATTGAGATCAAGTGATTTTACAGCGTTGATTCTCCTCCGCCAAAAGCTCATTGTTCTTTGCCAACAGTTGAAGTGGCAATCACGTTCTTCGATAATGTCGTTCTTCGCCTTTATTACGAACCCCTTACCTCGTCACGACTGTCTGTGCCCAGGGCGCGCAATATCCTACGCGCCCCCATTTTAGTGCGCGCGCAATATCGCACGCACGTACGCCCACGCCCACGCACACTCAGACAGGCAGAAAAGCACGCAAACAAGCACACGGACACACACGCATGCACTCACGCACGCACGCGCACACACATACACACACACACACACACGAGAGAGTGACAGACAGACAGAGAATGGGTGGGGGGGGGGGGGGGGCGCAGGTTTTTTACAACTCACACCCTCTCCTCTCTTGCTTCCAAGACTTAGAGTTTTTTCAAGACCGAGCGGCAGCAATATTTTGTAACTCTTCTTCAAGTTGGGAAAGGCCACGTAGCCACTCAGCCCATTGTTTTAACGCGCTGTGCTGGGGGGGGGGGGGGGGGGTCCCGGCATCACGTTTCTGCGCGGAGGAGGAAGTCTTGTGACAGTAAAGTTGTCCCCTCCCAAATACACCTGATCCACGCAGGCTTGCCCAATTGCACCCTGGCTGAAGGTAATCACACAACGCTAACCAGGCTGCAGGCATCGGGGAAAGTGACTTCATACCATCCTGCTGGCATTGGCTTGTTGTCTTGTCTTGGCTTGTATTTGTTGTCGGGTTTTTGTTGCTGCTTTTCTTCGATCCCTGCTCGTTGCTGCGCGGCTTGTGATTGTCGTGAGTTCGCCTCTCTCAATTGTAAACAATGGTGCTCAAATATTTATAACCTTCGCAATATTACAAATAATGAATTCATCCCCAAGCGTATACCGACTAATGTAAAAGCTTTGTCGTCCAGAGCTTGCATCGTTAATAAAGCTGTGTCTTACCTAACCAAGAGTTGCCCGTCGTGTTGCAGTTAAAGTGGCCCCCACTTTTCTTTATAGTAAGTTAGGATGACCCTTTTAGGTTACTGTCCCGGGGTCATAGTACAGCAGTCCCTCTCATGAACGGACACCCTTGGGCCATAGCATTCATTTGCAGGTGGCCGGTCACGGGAGGGGAGACCACACCACCCCCTCCCACATACACTCACACACACAACATGATTGAGTCTATGCTAACCACTTCTTGTGGCTACTAAACAATAACATCCAACTTCTAATAAATTTTTTTAAACGTTCTGCAAAAAATGATTTGTATGAATGGTGTTGAAAAGGAGAAATAAAATAAATCCTCTAGGCGGCAGTGAACGCACTCACCAGGCACTTACATCATACGAAAGCAGCCACACAAACACAGCACAGAGGTAGGTATGCAGAGTCTTTGCGAGAATAAGCCTTGAAAACCAGTTTGAATAAAAACCAGCAGATAGAGCCGCATGTCATAATCATTCTTCTCGACTGGCTTTATTGACTGCATGCCGATCTTGTGGCAGTGAATTTTCACTCTTCAGTTGGAAATACACTACACAACACCGCTCTCACTCTCTCTCACTGCCTACCCTAAGCCCTGACAACTGAGCCTTGGAAATTGTTTGGAAGAGTAGACCTCTCTATTTCTCTCCAAAGCTCTTCCTGCTGACATGCAGTGACACCAGACACCCCACTGAGTTTAGCCAGCTACCCCCCCCCCCCCCCCCCCCTCTCACTCGCTCTCCCTCCCCCCAGCCATGTACTGTTTGGTGCTGTGGCCAGAGAGGTGTCACCGGCTAATTGAGGCCAGCTGCACTGTTCACTCAGAGCAAAACCAGTTGACTGTGTACTTTTGACAAAGCAAGACAACTGTCACTGAAGGGTTCACAGATTAGGTAACCGAGTCATTAAGAAACATCCGCTATCATGTGAGTCTTTGCCCCTCCGAGATTTGTTGGTGTTGCAAGGGGTGGATAGGAGAGGGAAGGTATTGAAAGACAGAAGACAGGAGAGAGCGAGGTTGGAGAGAGGTTGATAAAGAGCCAGGAGCACGTCCTGTTCAGTGTTTCATTACGTTTCGTGTTTTGGTTCATTGAAAATAAAAACTCAACTTTCTCTTGAGACCCATCATGTAACACCACCATTCTGTAGTAGCTTTACAAAGGACGCTGCCTGATTTTGTTATTGATGTACAATGATAAGTTTCGTTTATTTTCCATGTTATTTAAGAATAAGAAGAATAAGAATACTTTATTATCTCATAGAGAAATTCAGGGGTGGTACATAACAATAATACAAACAAGACATTGATTTTACATAAAACATATAGCACTGTATAACATGGACATCTTTAAAGCACTGCGCTTACATATTCTCGCACACCTACGCGTATAACGAACTATGGCTAAACATCATTGCAAAATATCATAACATACAATATATCGCAGGAAATATACGGTTGTACATAAAACCAATACATACATGTACATTACTACTGATTGCACTGGCAGAAGAGGGGCTGAGTCGGGTATGTGGATGTGTTTACATGTTGCTAAGGGTGATGGATTTGGGGATGAAGCTGTTTTGCAGCCTGAGTGTCCTAGCTTTGTGCGTGCGAAGTCTACGGCCAGAGGGAAGGAGTTCATAGAGGTGGGCTAGGACATGGGACCTATCTGAAGCTATCCGCCTACTCTTTCTCACCACACGCTTTTCATACAGGGACTCCACACTTGCTTGCTGCCTGCCAATCACCTTGCTACTGACATTCACCATTCGCACTAAGACATTCCTGTTCTTCACACTCAGACCTCCATACCAGGACACAAAACCAAAAGTGATGACAGACTCGATGAAAGAGCGGTAGAAAGTTTGAAGGATAGAAGAGTTCACATTCAACTTCCTAAGTTTCTGAAGGCAGTAGATGCGTGACTGACATTTTTTGTGTATGAGGGTGGTGTTTGCATTGAAGGACAGCTTATCATCGATAACTGTGCCAAGATACTTATATTCAGTCACACGTTCAACAGTCACACCATCAATCATCAGGTCAGGTCAGGGACAGGGGCAGGGTTTCTTCTAAAGTCTATCAGAAGTTCTTTGGTCTTTGTCACATTTAGGTCTAAAAAGTTGTCTTTACACCAGGCGTTGAAACGTTCTACTTCTGCAAAGTAAGTTGCGTCACTATTGGAGAGATCTTCTAGCGCTGTATCATCTGAATATTTGATAAGAAGGGTGGAGTCAGTGCCACTGCAGTCGTTAGTGTAGAGTGTGAACAACACAGGGGAGATAACTGTACCCTGTGGAGAGCCTATGGAGGTGGACCTAAGGGAAGAGAGAGCTGTCTGAAAGCGGACTGACTGGGTTCTGTTAACGAGAAAGTTGATAATCCACAGGATAAGCCTTGGAGTCACGCTGTAGAGGAGAAGTTTCCGGGCCATGAGGCAGGGTTGGATAGTGTTGAAGGCAGAAGAGAAGTCTATGAAAAGAATGCGTACAAAAGAGCCAGGTTTTTCTAAGTGTGTGTATGCGTTGTGTAAGAGTGTGAGTGTGGCGTCATCTGTGCATCTGTTCTGCTTGTATGCAAACTGGAAGGGATCCTGATGGGGCTTGACCTGATGGAGCAGTCTAAAGAGGACAATGCGTTCAAAGCACGTCATAACAATAGAGGTGAGAGCTACAGGGCGATAGTCATTCAGGGTTTTGGGCTTGTTGTTCTTGGGGACAGGGCAGATCGTAGAGTTTTTCCAGAGTCTAGGCACAGTGCAATCTTTCAGAGACCAACTAAACAAACGGCTAAAAACAACGGACAACTGACAGGCACATGATCTCAAAACACGTCCACCGATGTTATCAGGACCAACTGCTTTCTTTACATTCAACTTGCTAAAAAAAACCTTCTCAACAGTCTTGCCTTGAATTTCAAAGTCCTCATCACCTGCCATATCTACCTTAAGCTGGGAAGTCACGCTGTCTAAATCATCCTTCAAATCATCTTTCTCGAATCTACAATAGAACTCGTTTAATTTCTCAGAAAATTCAACCTGTTCTTTCATCGGCATGCCATCGCTACTGGATTTTGATTTGGCCTGTCCTGACAAAGTTTTAAGTCCTTTCCATGCGTCTGCTAAGCTACCTGATTCAAACTGTGACTCTACTTTCTCTTTGTACTGTCTCTTCGCTTCCAAAATTTCTTTCCTCAACTTGTTCTGTACTACTTTCCTTTCTACTCTATCTCCAGTCTGAAATGCTACCTTTTTCTCGTTGAGTGTGGCTTTGAGAGACTTTGAAATCCAAGGTTTGTTGTTTGATTTTCATTATACTTTATATTTATGTATGTTATTTTTCATTAAGAATATATTTTATCCGGTTGTAACACAAAAAGACTGCTATGAAAGAACTAAAGCTGACATCCTCGCCAACACTGTGATAGCAAGATAGTGGGAAATGTTTAATAGCTGGTCCGTTCGAGTCCGAGTTAGTTCAGTAGTGAGATACAGTTTATGTCGTCACAATCACGAAGACGGCAACGATAGACCCTTAATCAAGTAAATTGCACAATAGAGCCAAAGGTACATGCGGCAGTCACGGGTCAGAGTCACGTTTTGCACCTTGCACAACGCATTCGCACGATGCAGGCTCCTTTAAAAACGCTTTCACGCCAATATGTGCCCGCTGAATCGAGAACGCATCACAAAAAGAGTATTATCATTGGATGTCGCGCTGCACACGCCGAGAAGGCAAAACGCAATTGAACTTGGACAAAAAGAAAAAGAAGGGAGGGGGAGGGGGGAGAGAGAAACCCAAAGAAGAGGAAACAGAAATAGCATTGGCTGAAGAAGAAAAGGAAAAAGGAAACGGCGAAAAAAAAGCTGTACGGTTAAAAATGTGGTTATTGATAATTAAAACCCTTGTCGTTTGTGAGTGCCGAGGAGCGGGTAGCCACTTCTTGCTCGTGCCAGTTCGTCACGCCTGCGGCCAGAGACAATAAGGAACAGCCGCTTTCAATGAGAGGGAACGGGTGAAGAGAGGGGGATGGGGGGTCTTTATTTCTTACGTTGTTGAGTATGCATGTTATGGGAGTGGGAGAGAGAGAGAGACAGAGAAAGATATATACAGACAGGGAGAGAGACACACAGACAGACAAAATGTGGGAGAGACAGCGAGATAGAGGGAGAGACAGAGGGGGCGAAAGAAAGAGAGAGAGAGAGAGAGAGAGAAGTGGGTCAGGAGTGCAGGCTATTTTTTGCCCTGACCTTGGACCAGATCCACACAAACGTGCAGTACGGGGGTCGGGCTAGGGAAGTGGAGAGTGCGGGCGACTGGGGCAGGGAGCAATAACCGGGCAAGGCAGGGTTCAGTACAGATATAGCTCGCAGTCTGTTGTGGCGACTGCACTGTGTCCCTCGAAGAAAAAGGTGCATCCCTGTATAAACTGATCTTGTTGTTTTTTGTTTAGTTGGTTTGTTATCTTTATTATTCGGTTCTACTTGGCTGGCTTGTGTGTTGTGTCATGTCACCGCCTCCCTTTCCTCCCACGCGTTTGCCTCTCTGCCTGTCCGTTTGTCTCTGCGCCGCCAAGAAGAGTGAATCTGTATTGTGTTTTACATCACGTGTATTTATTTTGATTGTCTGCGCCGTTAAAGCATCAGCAGCGGTAGTTTGGTGTCTGGCATTCATGTGCGCGCACACACACACACACATCTCTAACTTACCCCTCCCCACTGACCAACACAATCTCTCTTCAGGCAAGAAGGCAGATAAGGAAGTGCAGACACTGTGCCAGTATTGAGTAACGTAATTCTAGTGCATAAATGACAACAACAAGCAAGCAACCACTAATCGAGATCAGCCGTCAGGGAAGCCGGAGGGAGCGAGTTAGAGAGAGGGAGAACACAGGCACACTGACTTCAAAACCCTCGTGTCCCATAGACCGAGCGGGGTGTGGAGAGAGAGACAGACACACAGGAAGGGACTGAAAGACTGTTGGCGTATGGAGAGAGAGAGAGTTAGAGGCAGGGAAGGCGGGAGGGATAGTTGGGGGGGACTTAGATGTGTAATACGGTGCGGTTATTGGCTGCGAGACTGCAGGATAGGCGTGCTATGTGTGCAGTGCGACACTTCTCTTCCCACTTGACGTCCGTCGTATTGCGCCCATGTCCCTGCCCTGTTTCAGGCGCTCTGTCAACGGTGGCCAGTAGATATGTAGAGCACTAGTGCCAGCCCAGCGCAGTTTGTGCGTGTGTCTGTGTGTATGCAGCGTCGACTGTGCCTTACCTGTACCCGAAACCCACTTGTCTTGAAGGCACAGCTGTGTCTGCTGCTGCTACTGCTGCTCCTCTCCGCCCCGTTGCTCAATCGTCTGCATGGTGTAACGCCGCTGGCGTTTTTACCCTGACAACTTTTCTACGACTTGTAGGAGAGAGAGAGGGGTGGAAGAAGTTTTCCCAGATAGATTATTGGTCCATTGCCACAATGAACCCGTGCCGTTAGCGAGGCGGTGATAGGCTAACGTGTCATTATGGACATGCACAGGTGGCAGTGAGAAACCAGGAGGATTCTAACAATTGCATGAAGCTAGTTCAGTTTTTGATCCGCCTGCAGACGGAAGAGGAGTATGATTCTGGCGCGTCATACTTTTGGATTTTTGAAATAATGTGAGGAAAAGTTTCGTTTCCATCCAGTCAGGATGTGTGATGAACCCGGTGAAGTGTAAAATCTAATGTGAATTGACCGTGTGAAAAATTATGAGAATAGACCTTCATGTGTATCAACAATGAAAAAAATCATTGCATGTTGAATAACATTGTGAAAATTTATGTTGAACGTCCGTTGTGAAATTTCATGTGAATGACAATGTTGACATTCATCTGAACATTCTTGTGAATTGACGTGTGAATTACAATCAGTGATACTGCTGTATTCTGTGATCGCTGACTTCATTCTGCGAGTTTCACAGTTTACCGACGACTTGAGTATTTTAGTGTTATAGTAGTAGAGAACAATTGACGAGGAAAGGCTGTAAATCATTCTTCGGATTTATTTTTGTCGGCTTGCTGTAGAAAGTGCTTTATTTGAAAAAGAACCCATACTTATTCTCCAAGTGTTTATTTGACAACATTCAGCGGGATATGTGTGTTTTCGTGTTGGGGAGAGGGTATGTATTAAGATTGACATAAAGATGAATTAAAGTGAAATTAAAACTCTAGAAGACTTTACGTTGGGCCATTTTACCAAATTGCGCAATATTTGAAGCGTTCAGAAGGTAATCTATCTCAAGGATTGTAAACAACAACAAATGCGCTATCTGTTTTTTGACAAGTTCCAGACCTTGCACTAGGAATGTGCACTCTTACGATACACCTTTGGCACGCAACATAGGCCTACGTTTTAGCTCAAAACAACCCCAGTGCGATCATAAGGTCTTCAACCTCTTGTTTGTTTCGACGAGCATATAATGTCACTGAAAAAAACATCTATGTAGTGGCGTCTGCGTTTATAGTTGTTGTTGTTTTTCTTCTCGATAACATTTCTGCCGATTATGTGGGACAAGCGACCGTATAGTGTTGTGACTGTATGTTTCTCTTTTCGCCCCTGCTCCACTTTTCAAAGCGTCTGTATCTACGACTCACTGATTGCGCATCAGCGATGTCGGAGTGCCCCAGTGTCTGTAAAGTTTGCAGTGGTTTGACATTTCTCATTACGCTGATCGCCACAGTCATTCTATTTCTTTCTTGGAATCGTTACTAATTTCCTCGGCGTGTCGCTAATTTGCACAAAAGAAAAGTAAATGGATGAAAACTCATGTGTCAAAAAGTTAAAGGAGTGAAAACACAAGTGTCTTTAAAGTTTGCAGTGGTTTGACTGTTCTTATGACGCTGAGTTTCACAGCAAACCAGTTTAAAGGACGAGAATACCAGTGTCTTTAAACTTTGGAGTGTTAATTAGTTCTTCGGTTGTTGAATAGAACCTCAAACCCGTTTTGGACGACAACACCACAGTCTGTTAAATATTGGTGTGACTTTTCCGTTCGCAATTCTCGTGAGCTGTACATCTCAACCGACGAAAACACCGTTGTGTGTAAACTTGGCAGTGGTCTGTCTGTTCTCATGTCGCCGAGTTGCACAACAAACCACTGTAAGGACGAGAACGCTAGAGTTGGTAAAGTTTTCAGTGGTTTGTCAGTTCTCTTGTTAATGAGTTGCACATCACCAGTGTTGGTAAAGTTTTCAGTGGTTTGTCAGTTCTCTTGTTAATGAGTTGCACATCACCAGTGTTGGTAAAGTTTCAGTGGTTTGTCAGTTCTCTTGTTAATGAGTTGCACTAATCTTCACCCGTGTTGGTAAAGTTTTCAAGGCATGGTTTGTCATTTCTCATTTCGCCGAGTTTCACAGAAAATCAGTTAAAGGACTAGAATACCAGTGTCGGTAAAGTTTGCAATGGTGTGTTAGTTCTCATGTCACTAAGCACGGTGTCTCAGTCATGAAACATTATTTTTATCTTGTTTTTTTTTTTTTTTTTTTTTTTTTTTTTTTTTTTTTTTACTAATTCCATCGGCCTTTTGGGTATTGCTTTGATTGAATATTCGTTGCTTTCGTTTAGGCTACAGTGTAAAATCTAGGTATTCGTTTTTAGACACCGTGAACGTGCGAGGTAATTTGTTTATTTATTTACTGATTTATTTTCTCTAAACTGAAATGTTCGTCTTTTGAAAACTCTTTTTGTAATCAGTTTTGAACACAGTGTGACATAGAACATGATTCTACCAGCAAAAGCAAGCGCACACGGTAAACACTATTTAGCTGAACACAGTGTGACATAGGACAAGATTATACCAGCAAAAGCATCGCACACTGAACAATAGTGTTTACCATGTGTGCTACGTTTGATAGTAGAATGATGCACTATATGCCACACTGTGTTCAAAGGTGTTCAAAGGGGGAACATTTCAATTTAGGTCGCAAAAATCACATGAAACCCCACAGATAAATAAATAAAGAAATAATCGAATACACACATATATATACAAACATAGCAACTAACTAACTCAGCTTACTAAATAAAAGAGACGAAAAAGTACATGTCCATAAATCAATAACTCAACTCTTTGATTTAGAGTGTTGATTTATTGATTTATGGACGTTTATTTTTTTCGTCTCTTTTATTTATTTAGTGATCTAGTTAGTTTTTGTGTTTATTTGTGTATTCTATTATTTGTTTTCCTTATTTATTCATCAGTGTGGTTTTATGTAATTTTTGCGACCTATCAAGAAGAAGAAAAAAAGAGAAGGTAAGAGCCTGCAAAACATGCAGCCGTGGCGTGCAGATAGGCATTAGCGAGATTTAAGAAACAGCACGTTTCGTTTTGCAGCTCGTTTCGTTTGGTGAATGAGTCACCCCGCGAAACGGAACGTGTAACGAGACGGCATAGGCCGCAGACAAGATTTAGATGTATTCACGTTTCGTTTCGGAATGAAAGGCCGGGCATGGCAGGATATGATCCGCTGACTGGGCATGGCATAATTTCAACTCCACGAGTCAATAAAGGATTGACATACTCGCATTGCACGCACAAGAGCTTCACATTTTTCAATTCATGCACCTGATCACATACGAAGCCAGAATAAAAATTCGATGCGATGACCTACTTCTGCTTCGCCATTTGCTTTCTCACCATGAAGTTGGATAAATGTACCAGGATCAGCACCCTTCAAAATATTTCAGTTCACAACAGTTGTCTACCTCCAATGAACACATTCTCAGCGCTGAAAGACTGTGAAAGGGTTGATGAATCTAGCAATGCATAAAATGGCCAACAAATAAAACTGTTAGTGTGCAAAAATACTCACAAAAGTTGACGAAATATTGTTCGTTTTTTGGGGGTGGAAAACGTGACTGCGTTTTGACGTTCCACGTTCCGTTTCAGTTGACCTTCACCTTTCCAGCGAGAGACCCCCGAAATAATGACGTTTACCACAACTTCAAAACGAAACGTCCCAACGTTTCGTTTCTTAAATCTCCGTATTATCTGCATCTGTCATATTCGTATTGGCGCCTGACATGGCCAGCCGTTGATACGGCTATAGACCGCCACTGTTCAGTCACAGCCCTTTAATATGTGTGTCAATGTGTACACTTATAATCCTCGCGCTTTGGTTCGAAGGAAGGGAGTCTTTTTTATGGGTGTTCTCACATCGATTGTTTATGGCCTGTTGTTGTCGTCAGCGGGTAAATGACCTGGGCTTCTTTTTTTTCTGCTAGCCAGCTGCATGGTGTATCGATCCAGACGAGAGAGACACAATTACCTAATCTTTTTACGTCATAGCTTGAATAAAAAAAATAAACGGCCAAGCAATACAACAGTGAGTGGGGGCCTGATGAGACGTTCAGAGCTGAAGTGACTGTCAGTCAACCTGAAATAGTCTGAAGAGTTTGGAGAGTTGTTTAAAGAGTGTCGTCATCTTACAGACAAGTTTGCAAGGGAAACCAGTGCTTACATGGTGTTTGTCTTGTGGGCAACCCCGTTTGTTAAGAACGAAGGTTGCCACTGCAGATGTGGTTATAAATGTGTCCTTTAAAATAAATGTGTGTACTGGTTATTATCTGCTTGGCTGCTTATTTATTGTTGGTTCAGTTTGCCGTTACCGAAATTCTGCTTAGTATTGTTTTGCTTATGAATGCAGATTGTCACTGTACAAGATCCGACTTGAAGTGTTCTTGAAGGATGTAGGTCGTAACTGCAGCCGATATATTGTCATTCATTGTTCCTTAAGATCGAAGGTAAACATCAAAGCAGATCGGGTTGTCAATAGACGAATTCCAAAAAGAACTCTGTCGGGTTTGTATGGGCTGGGAAAGAGTGAATGCCCGTGCTTTTTACTCGGACAAAAATTGGAAGGGCCAATCACTAGCGAAGGGTTGGCGGAAACACATGGACAGGAGAACGTGTGAAGTTATTTATCCATAGAAAAGCGAGGGTATTCTATCGTTTGCAACCTATACAAACCCGACGGATTTATTTCCGCTAATCGTCTATCGTCGTGCATTGATCGTAGGTTGCTCTGTTTATAACTTTTCTCAAAGACGCTAGGTTGCTTCTGATACATAATTATGTGGTTATTAATTGCCAACATCTGTCGTTGTCTGATGTGTCGTGAGGTCGTTCAAGGTTGGAACTCGTGAAGCCATCTGAGCGGATATCCGCATGAGCGACTTTGGAAACCTAAGATTTCTCAAAGCGTTCATTTATCTTCAGTTTCTGTCAAGTGCTTGTTACTTCCGGTCTTTAGGGAATGTAAAAGGGGAAAAAACAGAAGGAAGAGGGAGAGAGCGAAACATTCGAAGAAAAGCAGACTACTTTTCTTATCATTTTTGTGTGTGTGGCTTATTTATAATAGCAGTGTGTAAGTTTATCAGGATATGAACTTGCACATAAGAGAACCGAATATTCTGGAATCGACAGTATCAAAATATGTTTTTTATGATATTTTCATTCTCGCAGTGGGTGACGACACACGTGTGCAACGCAGCTTCCCAGTGAGTGATCTCACCAAGCTTAACGAGGTTGAACTGTAGTCTGTATGCACATGCCAACGTACTTGTAACCCACCATGACTGCAAAGGACCAGACGTGAAGGAAAAAGAATACGAACTGCGAATAACTAAATAGCATGTGACAATATAGCAATGGTTACATGTGGAAGGATGATTTTGTTTCATACAGTGATTAAACCTTCCAGGTTCCTTTACATCAAGTTGACATTTTTTCGTGCTGTGACTGTGAGCGTCTTGACGGGAGCAATACAGCTAATAAACAGAACTGAAAGCGTCTTGTCCGAGTGAACCAATTCACGCAACAACATATCCCCGACCTGCTTCTATATATTTCATTCAAGTGAATGAATTTCTGCGTTTTGTACAATTTAAAACACCGTTCTTTGATGAAAACAAACACTTCAAAAACTTTGAACAAACACTGAGATTTTTTCCCCGATTGGATTATCACTGTGATTTTTTTCCCCGATTGGAAAATCCGCGACGGAAAAATCCCTAAAACATTTCCCCGACCGAGGAACCTGAGGTGAACATCCAGGAGTCTTGTGCATTATGCAACAACCGTCCGCACCCATGTACCCTTGCACCAAGGTGGAGTGGTTCGACTATGGTACATGGGAAGGTGGAGGAGGAGGGGGAGGCGGTCAGCAAGCCAACGGTTACTACTGTCAACAGAACAATTATCAGGGGTACAACACCGGCAACGTTGGCTACTACCAGGGGGAGATGACCAACGGCATGGGGGGCATGCAGACCATGGACATGACCCCCGCTCAATACAACGGCTGTCACGGCATGGCAGGGGCGGAGGAGATGTACTACCAAGGTAATCATGATGATAACGTTGAGCATTAATTAGGAGTTAAAGTGTATGTATCGCTTAAGAAAAACGAAGACCAAGACAGGTCGCGCTGGTCTCCGCGAAGCATGCGAAAATATGATCGATTTACTTCAATTATAAGCACATTTTCAGAGCAAACATGACGTACTTATATATTTTGGAATTCGGAAAATGTTACAAACTACAGTGCTGTCATTGTGAAAAGTATTGTTACAATTTTAACTTTAATTCGAAATTTTAGAATGACAAAATTGAAGCAATTGTTTTTTTTAAGCTTCGAAGCTGAAATGCAATCCAGTAGTCCAGACCGTGTCAAGGATTGTTTGACCAAACAAATGTTTTGTAAAAGCCGGTTATGATGTCTCCAAAGACATTTGTCGAAAAAATTAGACAAGTATCTGGGAATACCATCTGGAAGAATTCACATGAAAATATTCATCAAGATCTGTTCAGTAGTTTCTGGGAAAAGCTCCAATCACACACACACATCTCGAGTCAAGATTCCCAGCCGAGCGGAAAACATTAAGTCAAAACTTGATTCGAAATACTTAGTTTGTCACTAGTATTACTACAGTGTGATATTTACCCCCATTTAACTGGTTTCCTCATACCTGCATAGAACAGTTTTTGCTCCTGCAGTAATGCGTATTTCTGGACATGCAAAAAAATAATTAGTTGTATTTGACTGTGTACTGTTACAACTAATCACAGTACATGACTTGACCGGCACGGTTGGCCTAGTGGTAAGGCGTCCGCCCCGTGATCGGGAGGTCGTGGGTTCGAACCCCGGCCGGGTCATACCTAAGACTTTAAAATTGGCAATCTAGTGGCTGCTCCGCCTGGCGTCTGGCATTATGGGGTTAGTGCTAGGACTGGTTGGTCCGGTGTGTGGGTGGGTGAGACATGAAATGACTTTAACCTACTTTGCTTTCGTTGGCTAAATTGAATCACACTTGATATCACGGTAATCGTGAGATATATATATAGTTATCGCATTTTTACTGATCACATGACAAAAACAGCTGTTGTCATTGGTCAACTAGGAACTGTATATCAATTGATATCGCGCAGGAAGTTCCTGGTGACTTTGATATCGTGCAGGAAGCAGTTTTCCAATTGTAATTTTGAAGAAAAAAATCTCACCTAAAGGAAACACAAGTCTCCCATTATTTAAAAGCGCAAATTTATAAAGGGAAAGTAATTGCATCAGAAAGATTAAGCTGTGTAATGAATAAATACACACTTTTTCCACCCATCTTTAACAGAAAAGTAGTTGAATGGTATGTTTTAATCTTACCGATGGAGGCGATTGGAACAGCCGTAAACAAACTGAACTTTGGAGCGAGAAGTGAGTTCTCTTGCGCTCATCACTCACGTAAAGGCTGGAAATGAGCAGCCGATTTAAACGTTTTGCTCCTGCATGAATCACTGTCCCATCCGTCTTTGTCGTAGCCATGCAAAATCCACACAAAATCCTTAACAGCTTCTAAACAGTCACGAAGGCTATCGGAAGACGCCATCTTTGACAGTTGTTTTGGAATGTTGTGTCGTCTGCAGTTGGCGATTCGACAAAATTATAAACACTGCAGTCCGTCGATAGTTAGTTAGTTAGTTAGCTATTGCTTTTCGGGTCCAGCGGACCATAATAGGCCAAATCAGGACCCCAGTCCGTCGATAACGACGAAGAACTGGAAGCTGTCTTCTACACAGAAAATGAGCCAGAGGACTTCACTGATACAGTCCGGGGCACTTCAGTTCCTGCCATCGTTTAGAATTGCCAAATCAAAGCCTTTGAAGTCTAAAAGTCTGCAAGTAACCGCCAAGGCTGTTCCGTGTTCCTCCACTGAACCTTTTTGTGTGATGTGTTTACACAATATTTTTCTTTTCTTTGTTGTTTTTAGATGCTTTATTTACGTCTTAGAAAACGAAAGAGTGTTTGAAAAATGAAAGTTATAGCAACAAAGTTGCGAAAGCAGGAAAAGACAATCCAACATTTCCAACATGACAGTAGCCTCCCTTGCTCTTGACCGATTTCTTAGACTGGGGTTAATGGGTTCTTCTTCCGAAATGGAATACGATAAAATCGTTATCGTTAGATTTGACTGCGATATCCAGATTTATCAGTGCCAATGTCTCGAAAGGCTGAATCATATCAGATCTCGGCTCACGCCTCGATCTGATATGATTTCAGCTTTCTCGACATTGGCACTGATAAATCTGGATATCGCAGTCAAATCTAACGATAACTAATAATATTTCACAATCGTGAGAAATATCTCATTTGTATATATATATATATATTTGTTACTTACTCGTAGTGTGTTTTACATTGATGCATAATTTTGTGCCGAGGTCAAGGGTGTTGCTACCGGCACGGTTGGCCTAGTGGTAAGGCGTCCGCCCCGTGATCGTGGGTTCGAACCCCGGCCGGGTCATACCTAAGACTTTAAAATTGGCAATCTAGTAGCTGCTCCGCCTGGCGTCTGGCATTATGGGGTTAGTGCTAGGACTGGTTGGTCCGGTGTCAGAATAATGTGACTGGGTGAGACATGAAGCCTGTGCTGCGACTTCTGTCTTGTGTGTGGCGCACGTTATATGTCAAAGCAGCACCGCCCTGATATGGCCCTTCGTGGTCGGCTGGGCGTTAAGCAAACAAACAAACAAGGGTGTTGCTTAGGTTCATTCCCTTCCGCAAAATTGCCGCATAGGAAACAGAACTCACCTTTAACCCATCTTGAAAAGAGTTCGGCAAATCTGCCAAAATGACGGCAAGTATGTCGGCGATTTGAGATACGTTTCGGCCTGTTGTCGACTGCCCACACCAAAGGACAGTCATGCTCCCAGGTCATCCTTCATTGTGGCTACCCAATGTCTGACGCCTACATTGGCGGTAATGTGACTGTCCGTTCAAAGTAGCCCGTCTAATAGTACCTCGCCTTCCTGAAAGGGATGCTTTTCGTTTACTTGGATGTTGCGAAGTCATCACTTCGCTCGCATCCAATATCTACAGCCCATGCCGTTGGTACCTTGTCTGCTCATATTAAGTCGTTTTCCGAGTCTTTGCTGCCAGTTATACCTAGAGCCGTCATTATGTCGGGCAGACGGGAGTGTAATAAAAAACAAGTCGCGTAAGGCGAAAATACAATATTTAGTCAAGTAGCTGTCGAACTCACAGAATGAAACTGAACGCAGCAAGACCGTATACTCGTAGCATCGTCACTCCACCGCCCGTGGCAAAGGCAGTGCCCGTGGAATTGACAAGAAGAGCGGGGTATTCGTTGCGCTAAGAAGGATAGCACGCTTTTCTGTACC
This sequence comes from Littorina saxatilis, assembly GCF_037325665.1. Classification (NCBI taxonomy): domain Eukaryota; kingdom Metazoa; phylum Mollusca; class Gastropoda; order Littorinimorpha; family Littorinidae; genus Littorina; species Littorina saxatilis. Next base: position 49,349,696 of record NC_090246.1, read on the forward strand.
TCTCTTCGTTTTAACTTTCTGAGCGTGTTTTTAATCCAAACATATCATATCTATATATTTTTGGAATCAGGAACCGACAAGGAATACGATGAAAGTGTTTTTAAATTGATTTCGAAAAAAAAAATTTGATAATAATTTTTATATATTTAATTTTCAGAGCTTGTTTTTAATCCAAATATAACATATTGATATGTTTTTGGAATCAGCAAATGATGGAGAATAAGATAAACGTAAATTTGGATCGTTTTATAAATTTTTAATTTTTTTTACAATTTTCAGATTTTTAATGACCAAAGTCATTAATTAATTTTTAAGCCACCAAGCTGAAATGCAATACCGAACCCCGGGCTTCGTCGAAGAGTACTTGACCAAAATTTCAACCAATTTGGTTGAAAAATGAGGGCGTGACAGTGCCGCCTCAACTTTCACGAAAAGCCGGATATGACGTCATCAAAGACATTTATCAAAAAAATGAAAAAAAACGTTCGGGGATTTCATACCCAGGAACTCTCATGTCAAATTTCATAAAGATCGGTCCAGTAGTTTAGTCTGAATCGCTCTACACACACACACACACAGACACACACACACACGCACACACGCACATACACCACGACCCTCGTTTCGATTCCCCCTCGATGTTAAAATATTTAGTCAAAACTTGACTAAATATAAAAAAGTGTACAGAATTTGGGCACAGTCATTGATTTTTTTCTCAAACCATAGACTCCAATATGGCTGGCATTAAAAAGTGTGTGTGTCTGTGTCTGTGTGTGCGTGTGCGTGTGTCAGAGAGAAAGAGAGGGTGGGGATGGTGGAAGTTTAGGATTAAATTCCGCTGTAGATATTTGACAATACATTTCTGGATAATTGTTCTGCTTGCAAAATTAATCCGATGAAGACCTGCGGTTGAACTTCCAGCTTCATATGTTTGACTGACACAAAATTACAATCCAGTGTTTCCAACATGACAGTAGCCTCCCTTGCGTCAAATTCGATATCGAGGCAGTAGAGCAGCCAATAAGCTGTTTTCCCAGTTGTTACCCCGAACTCTCGCTAACTTTATTTGATATTGAAGAAGTTGTGGGTACAAACATGTTAGATATATTGAATTTCAAAACAGATTTTCTTTTATATAACATTTTTTCGAAGTGTTTTCCACTTACTTCTGACGCCAGCTCTCTCTCTCTCTCTCTCTCTCTCTCTCTCTCTCTCTCTCTCTCTCTCTCTCTCTCTCTCTCTCTCTCTCTCTCTCTCTCTCTCTCTCTCTCTCTCTCTCTCTCTCTCCCCCTCTCTCTCCCCCCCCCCCCCCATGACGGATCTTTACTGGAGGACTGGAGGAGTAGCACACACAGAGGGATCACCTATCTTTGGGACTATCCACGCCGTCCCCAATGATTTAGCTGCTTGGAACTAGCCATGCCATCCCACTCGGCACTCCCTTTAGTGACACCCCCCCCCCCCCCCCCCCCCAACGCCCCCACGCAAACACGAGATTAATTCATCGTCATCTAATCCTCAGTCTGCAAACGACAGGGGTCTATCCTTGGCACAGTGCACTCTCTACGACTTTTGTTTTCACCAGCAAAATGATGATGTCATTTGTATGGAGTCGACGCACGTGCGAGGATATGTATGTGTGGGAGGGGGGGGGGGGGGGGGGGCGCGGGAGATGGAAGCTTGCTGTATGTTATGTAATGTATATATTGTGTGTGATACGTGGAAATGTGATACTATTTATTTGCATGTATGATACAGGTACAAATGTGATAATTGTAGGCTTATACTAGTGATTACTGTGTGTGATACATGAAATGTGATATGAATGCTGTTTTTATATGTTATACTCTTATTTTCTCCCAAGCGCAAGACAAATTCTTCTATGAAAATTGAAGCCAATAAAATTTGAGTTGAGTTGAGTTGAGTTGAGAAAAAGGCGGCCGACAGGGCGCTCGTCTGATTGTGTGCATTGATGGATTGCACTGCGCTGGTCCTTTCTTCAATGCGCTCTTCCTTTCTTCTCTTCGGCACTTGGCGGAAATGGAAGCTCGTCTAAACTGTCTTGGCTTTGTATGCCGATCTTTGACTGCAGCGAACAGTAGAGAGTTGAGGTGTAAGCGTAGACTGAGTAAAGGAAATTAATGGCCAGGGAGATTGTGGGAGGGAGACAGAGTGAGAGAGCTAACAATGACCACATTTAAAGAATATTACTGGTAAAGCTAAGATTGGCGTTGTTTCGTTACTAAAACTTAGATTAAGGACTGTTGGAAACACGATATGGCAAAAAATAATAAGGTGTTTGCATCCGTATATGCCTGGTTGAATTACGCTTTTGCTGTCGTTCGCTTATTGAATGCCTCTAAAAGGATATGAGTTTGGGGAAATAGGGAGAAAGCTTTGTAGCAGTCGGACAGCCAACCTACCAAAAATAACAACAACACACAAACAAACAAACAAACAACAAACGAACAAACATCAACGAACAAAAGCAATTGTTTATATCAGTCTGGAGAACTTTGTTTAGAAAGCTGGTATATCAGAAGAAGACGGAAAAGTAGCTTTCCTTTGACATGTTTGAAAGGCAGGTTTCTTGTCAACAGTTGCGCGACTTTGCGGCAGATGACAGAGCTGCACGTGCGTGCTCTCAGCATTTTGTTGGGCTTGACAGAAATAGTGGGTCGCGGAGTTCTTCCTTAGACTGTCTCCCAGCCTTTGTCATTTCCTCTTTTGTTTTAGTTTCTCTTTGAAATGTGTGATGCCAAATTGCTCTCAGCCATTGCACTCACGTTTTAGATTCTTGTGCTTTTTTCCTTCTTTGTCGTCTTTTTCTTCTTTTTCTTAAACAAAATTTTATTCAGAATTTCTTCGCATGAACACACAGTTCGAAACACACAGCTAGGACACGCACTCAAGCAAATGCTTATATCACGTGACCAGAACAATACTAAATTACACACATTTTCGTAATGGTGGACATAACAACAATAAACCAGAAGAACAAATTGAAAGAATGGGGATGGGGAGCTAAATAGGAACAAAAGAATCTACAAAAGATAAAAAGAAAAGGGAGGGGGAGGAGGAAGAAAGTACTAACAACCACAAGGAGAGACTAGAACGAAAGCTCATAGGAAGAGAGCATCAAGTCTAAAACATGCAACATGTAAATTCAAGTAAATGTAAAATAAATTTATGGAAGGCAGTGATTCGTTAACATTTTAGATGCGAGACAAACGATAATAATCATTACTTATTCGCTGCTTATGTAATCACATACGATAACACAGAGAGAGGCAGTGTGGAGGTACACATACGCCTGCCCACACACATATACACTATCAATGCGTGAACACATCCATCAAATCAGTCGACCAGATTTAACAATAAACGATTGGACAGACTCAAATATCAATATGTTATTACGAACAGAATATTGCTCGCTACCTTTTAATAGTATTTCCACGCGTCTGAAGTGAACAGGTAACGAATTGATTGTTGTCGGACGAGCATCTGCATACAAAGTGCAGTTTTTCTTGTTGTTCTTCTTTTTCTTGTTCTTCTTCTTTCTTCTTCTTCTTGTTCTTCGTCTTCTTCTTCTTCGTCTTCTTCGTCTTCTTGTTCTTCTTCTTCTTCTTCTTCTTCTCTCTCGCTCTCTCTCTCTCTCTCTCTCTCTCTCTCTCTCTCTCTCTCTCTCTCTCTCTCTCTCTCTCTCTCTCTCTCTCTCTCTCTCTCTCTCTCTCTCTCTCTCTTTTGTTAATTTTTAGTCCTGCAAGTTATCGACTGAAAAGGTGTGTCCGTAGCTAGCAGCTCGCCACTTTACTCGCTCGCTTTTAATTGAATCACTTTGTCATTCCTTTGAAGGTTATGTTTTGTATCCTTCGTGATTGCTGTTTTCTTACAGCAAAACTTTTCTTTTTTGTATTGATTTTAATAAAACAATTCATTTGTCGGAAATAATTCGTTATTCTTTATTGTTGGCCCTTGTCTTTGAAGAAGTCTCTGTTGAGTGTTCTTATCTGTTCTTGAGTCATGTATTTCTATGACGTGTTGAACGCGTAAGTCTAGAGTTTTGAAGGGATTATGAATTCTCTGGATGTATGATTATGAGATTATTTCATCCGATGTAATGTGGAAAAAGGTGGCGAGCTGGCCGGGCTGCGTACATAACAGCTGTTGATAAATTATGCTGGCAAAGGTTGAAGAGGGTCCCCGTGGTGACGGCTTGCAGTTAACTAAAGTTCAAAGTTTTCTTCCTGTCATTTGTTTTCTTGGTTTGTCTTCCTTCCATTTTTTTATTTTTTTATTTTTTCTTCTCTTTCTTTCCTTCTTTTTTTCTTTCCTTTACCTATATTTACGATGGTGACTGTCTGACTAGAAAACAGTCTGCCTTGTTTGTCTATCGATTTGCATTTCTTGTCTATCTATCTATCTTATTAGCTAGCTATGTCTGGTTGTCTGTCTGCCCGCCCGCCTGTCCGGCCTTCCATCCGCCTGTCTGTCTGTCTCAGCGCTATCTCTCTGCCCGTCCATCCGCCAGCCCGTCTGTGCGTCCACCCATCCTTCCATCCGTCCATCCATCCTTCCATCCGTCCGTCAGTGTCTCTATGGACATGAGAGGGAGGCCGACTTAAAGAGAAGTAAAGTAGCGATTTTGACATGTCAAAAACAGGTCGAGAAGAGGAACTCATACAATAGGAAGCGGAACAGCAACAACAGATGGGCGGGCCAAGTCACCTGAAACATTGATCTGTGTTGGAGTCGACTTTATGTATCCCGTGCATATGCGCAGTATGAATGTGGCAAAATAAAATCTATGCAACTTCTTTTTTTTAACGTTTACAGCTGTGTTGACGGTGAGGTGACACAAGAATCACTGTACCTCAAAGCTTCGTATTTCTGGGTCAGGTTTCTTCATTCTGGAAGCGTCATGTCCTTCAGGGCGAAACATTTCGTTTGATACGATACTCAATACCCCAAAGGTAACAATTGTTAGTATGGCTACCGCTCAATTTTAAACCTCGAACTGTTGAGTCGATCTCCGAATTCGGATACATTTTTTGAGTAAGTACAAAAGTCAAACCATTCGACCTATACACTTTTGACACTTTGTGGGCTGGTCTTGTATAAGCTGAAATTTATGTACACCAAATATAAAGTAATTTATTCGGTCGACAGATGTAGAAGTTATTAGTATTTCGGGGGGGTGCATTTTGGGGGGTCACCCTGTAAATAAAACACGTTGCATGATATTCAGTAAAACTAGTTACATGTCATTCAGTACAACTCTTGGTAATAGCTGGTCACGGGATGTTGAATTATTGATTTATGTATTATATAAGTAACGAATAATACACGGTCAGTGCATCTTCATAAGGATTGTGTTGTGGGGTACACGTTGACGCAGATTCTCTCTGTTTTCATTACGCTCGAATTGCGTATTGATTTGTGTGTATACAGCGAATCCGAAGGCACATTTCTGTGTGTACTTAAGAACTTATTTATACTGACAAACAAATATAGTGAAATACAATTACGGCAAATAGTCTTTGTTAGCCATTACGGAAAATATTGGTGTGGTGTGTTTATTTTGCAGATAATAAGAAGAACTTATTCATACTGACAAACAAACCAAAATAGTGAAATACCATTACGGCAAATACTCTTTGTTATCCATTACGGCAAACAAACAAATATAGTAAAATACAATTACAGGACATATTCTTTATTATCCATTACGGCAAATATTGGTGTGTGGTTGTGTTTGTTTTTAATGTTTTGTCAAAAAATTCATAACCCAATACGCAATAGTAAAACGTTAGAACGGAAAAGCCCTGTTGGAGTGACACGCATAAGGAGGATATATCATAGACAGAAAAGTGACAGAGACAATACAATGGCTTTAATTATAGGTGATGTGTGCATGTGCAAACAATTGCTGGAGTGACCCGCACTTTCGTCACATGGCGGTTGACACATTTCCTCGCTCTCAATTGACGCTGATGACAGTGTGAACATGAATCTTACCATGACAGGATGCAGTATTTTACGTAGCAGAGACGCTCATTCATTTTGTTGATTATGATGATCATTACTCATGATGGTGATTTTCGAATTGTAAAAACAGAAACTTGGTGCCTTTCATGACGATGATTTTAATTTAAGATAGTTCTCTGATAACTAACTAACTAATTTTACTGATTTACTAACTTTTAACTTACTAACTAAATAAATAAATAAATAAATGAATTTTAAAAATACATAAATAAATACACAAAAAGATCAATAACACGCTGTGACCGATGTGTTAACATATGTATGCCACTTTCCTTTTAAGGTCACTTACATTTTCTTCTTAGTGTGAGACATGAAATAAGATAACATCAAATTAAATACATTATATAAATTAATTAAATCAAATAAGTTTAAGTTTAGAATTAAATTTAATTAGAATCAGTTAATAATAAATTAAATTAGATTAGATTAGATTTGATGAGATTATATTAAGAAATGTAAAGATCAACAATTGACAGGTAAATCATTTAAGTAAGTTATCAAAATACAAGGGAACGGTCAGCGAGGGTTACATGTATTATCAGTATTAAATACAGCAGACGACGTTCCTCAGGAAAGAAGACACAAAAAGAAACACTACATTTCTGTCGACCTACCGACCCTATTTTTATTAGGTATATTACACACATTTGTATGAGGTATATAAACGTACATTGTGTGTGGAAAGGGGGGTGCGTTGGTTGGGCAGCTTCATTGTAAGACGGGACTGTTCTATTAAAAAGGGTCTGATTGTGCATGCATCAAAATTAAACGATATTTTTTTAAGTACATTAATTTTTAAAATGGCTTTACAGTCTTTTTTGGGGGAGATATGTACAGTGTGGTCATTTTATGTTTCTTTCAAGTAATTAAAGTTTTTTGTTCTCTTTTCAATAGAACACGCAACCCACATCAACATTCGTGTATGTAACAACTTAACAAGGACTATAAATCTCTCTCTGGCACTGAAAAGTACCATGTATAAAGTATCGTAAAAATTGCAACAACAAAACAAAAATATAGAAAATAAACACATGAATAGGAATGAATAAATAGAGATACTGAAAACGCTGGTATAAGATTTGGCTTTGTGAAAGAAAAATAATTACGACAAAACAACAATCCGTATGACAAGCAATGCTACGCGTATTCTTTTTCTTAAACGCGTGATAAAGTTAGTACGAAATGGTGGGTTTGTCTTTTAATCGATACGAATTTTACAGCATTCTGTTATTGCCAGCGCAGTTGGTTGTGTTTTATTGATTTGTGAATCTGTTAAGTACATGGATTAAATGGAAAGAGTCTGAAATATTACAGAAAGACAGACACCATAACCCCAATAATAAAAGAATGCATTCGCCAGCTGTCAGCAGTTAGCTGTGAGAATGGAGAAAGAACACATAAAAACAATTTTTTTAAATAAAAAACCTGGTAAATGTTATTGAAGAATTTCCGAATGAGTTTCTCGAAAGAAACAAAATTTCAATGAAGACATCACTAGAACGTTTGTATAAGTCGTTTTGCTGAAGAGAATGCAGAAGACTGCATATTTACTGAAACATATTTATTCAGTAAATGAATCATCGAAAGTATTTACATTTTGAGTATTCGATGGTAAAATAAACAGAAAAGGGTAGAAAGAAATCATTTAGCACAGTATGTTGTGTGCGAATAGGCCTAACATTTCTCCCAAAAATATCATGTACACTAAAATGTCACAATATGGTAGAGTACGTTGCTGTGTGGGTAAAATGTTCAATTTTACGTGTGCTTCTCTTGAAAGTGAGACAAGAAAAGAAACCCAAGGAAAAACGACGTGATCGTGTTCGGTGTCAACTGGATGTAGCCTATACAATTTATAAGTCTACCTTTCCTTGAGTTTGCAACTAGCATTCGCTTGAATATAAGCGACCCTCCAAACAACGATATTTTGTAAAATAACAACAGATGAGGCGTTAACTCAATGTACATCACCAGGAACGAGTACAGTCGCGCGTATTTTATCAAGATATTGTACCTGAAATGCACTTTCCAGTCACGGTTGACCCTCCGCTTAACGCCTTCAAGATATTACGATTGAAGTCGGGGGTTTCCAGGGAAATCTGTTTCTTCTTCCACCTGTGTATCTATGCTTGAAGGGAGAGCAACAAAAAGCAAACTGAGAAACTAGAGGGATGAGGGAACGTCTCACATTGTAAGAATAATTAGCAAAGAAATATTGAATGCAGTAACAATGCGATTTTTTTTTTATCATTAAACGGGAATTCCTTATCTCATCTTGATCATTTAAATCAATTCTGCATCCCCTAATTCGTCGAAGAATTTGCGATTGGATCTCGTCTCCCGCTGCCTTATAAGCTGCTATCAACCACAAGCTGTGACGAGACTTTCGCATTGAATGCACATAGTTACCGTACAATGCACTATTGTGTTCAGGGCGTTAACTGCATATGAACAAAATGATGTGTGACGTCTAACGCTTACGTAATTGTGTGACGAGATCAATGAAATATTTAGGGGAAGGGGGCATCAGAGGAAGTGTATATAATTAAAAGGCGAAGTCCTTCCCATGATACAATTCGGCTCATCATCTCAGATCTGTGCAGGCTTCAACATGAAATATGATCATCTCTCTACTTGGAAAAATAGCAAAAATTAACAGCCTGTGTGTTCTATGCTCAGAGGGATTTTTTTTACAAAATAAAAATGTTTAACGGACACTAGAAGCAATCTATGAAGTTAACATTTCGACCTGGACGCAGTCACGATGTTGACTTTTTGTGTTATATATGTGTCCAAGATAAGAAATGTTCGTATCCCATGTAAAAGTCTGACAAGATCTGAGATGTTGAGCAGAACTGTTTTCACGGGAAGGACTGCGCCTTTACAAGACGTTCTGTGATCACAATTTCGTTTCGTCGTCACGGTACAGATGTTCGTTCGAACTAATTACAGCGACGATCGATAGTGGCGGGGTCGTAACCGGATAGGAATGAACAATTAATGCAGTGAACATTTTTCAAAGAAAAATATCTTAATCTGTGAGATACACTATAATAAGCCGAACATTTATCAATTTATTAGAAAGATGGAGATGTTCTGTAAAACAGCTGAAAACGGGATACTCACAGCTATCATGTCTGTCGTGTGTGTGTTTGGGTGGGAAGGGGGGGGGGGAGGGGTGAGTGTGTCACTTCTAACATCTGTTTTACAGAATGTGTCTGAAACGGCAATAGACGATTTTCGGAAGTAACTCAGTCGGGTTTGTATTGGTTGCGAAAAAGTTAATTCCATGCTTTTCGGCCTCTGACAAATAACTTCACACGTGCTCCTGTTCACGTGTTCGCGACACACCCCTCGCAAGGGCATTAACTCTTTCAAAACCCGTACAAACCCGACATAGTTATTTTCGGATTTCGTCTTTTGTCGGAGGTTTCGCTGAAAAACATACCTTGGTTTCTTGTTGGCATTATCTGTGCGCTTTTGATGAATGATAAACGTTAACTTTGAAGGACATGTTGAAGTGCAAGATCACAATTCCGTGTATATCAACAGGACGAAGACGATGGGGAAAAGGAAATTGGAAGAGAAGGAGGGAGGAACTCAGAGAGAGAGAGAGAGAGAGAGAGAGAGAGAGAGAGAGAGAGAGAGAGAGAGAGAGAGAGAGAGAGAGAGAGTAGACAACGCAGGTGTATAGCAATTTCATTCCGCTTTTACTGATGTATGAAATCAGTTTAAAATAAACCGCATTTAATTTGTGAATCGCAAACGTGTTGGCAGAACACCCGCGAACCGTTTCTTGTTTTTTTTGGTGGTTTTTTTATGAGCGGAAGAGTTATTGTGGAATAGTAAAACGCTCTGTGTAAACATGTTGTGGTCTTTATCGCTTGTCTTTTGCTTTACTTGCCATCAAGTTGACTGCTTACGACAATCTTAGTTCACACTGGCGCAGTAACGCACGCGGGAAGGAGATAGAAGGAAGGAGAGAGAGATACACAGAGGGGGAGGAAAGAGAATAGACAATACGAAAAGAGAGAGACTAAGAAAGAGAGAGAGAGAGCTCTTCATATCGCAAAAGTCTTGCAAGAAAGAGAGAGTCAGACACAGAAAGAAAGGAAGAGACAGAGACACAAAGAAAGGAAGAGACAGAGACACAAAGAGAGGGAGTGAGAAAAAGATATAAAACTTATGTCACACCTTGGCTCTTCCTACTGTCTTAAAAGTTGCATGCGTAGAAATTCTCCAAGAAGGGTTGATTCATTGACTGCTAAATTTACACTGTTGTCTGCATCGCTGACTTGGCAAAACACGTTGCTGTAATTAACCGCACACTTGCACGTGCACACCGTGGCTGGGAATCTTCTCTCTCTCTTCCTCCCTCTCTCTCTTTTTGTCCCTCTTTGTCCCCCCTCTCTGTGACTCTCCCGGCCTCCCTCTCTCCCTCTCTAAACCCCCTCTCTCTTCCTCCCTCGCCCCCCTTTCTCTCTCCAACCTCCTCTCTCTCTAACATTCCTCTCTCTAACATTCCTCCCTCTCCCCTCTCTGTCTCTCCCTCTGTCTCTGTCTCTCCCTCTGTCTGTCTCTCTCTCTCTATCTCTCTCTATCTCTCTCTCTATCTCTCTCTCTCTCTCTATCTCTCTCTCTATCTCTCTCTCTCCACCCCCCCCCCCCCTCTCTCCCTTCCTCCCCACCCTCTCCCTTCCTCCCCACCCTCTCTCTCTCTCTCTCTGACTTATCAGTCGGGACGTTGCTTCTCTCCAACTTTAGATTTTAAATGGAATCGGGGGCCCGTAATTCGCGGTAATTCTCTTTTACTGCCGATGTGGGGCCACTAGTGTCTCCTCCAGTGTTGCGGCATTTTTACGGCTTTTTCTTTTATCTCTCTCTCAAGGTGTTCGCTTACATGCTGTCTGTCTGGTAGAGTAGAAAAGAAAGAGAAGGAAAAATAATAAACTTTAAAAACGCAAAGTTCTTAATTTAACATATCCGGGACTGGCACGGTTGGCCTAGTGGTAAGGCGTCCGCCCCGTGATCGGGTGGTCGTGGGTTCGAACCCCGGCCGGGTCATACCTAAGACTTTTAAATTGGCAATCTAGTGGCTGCTCCGCCTGGCGTCTGGCATTATGGGGTTAGTGCTAGGACTGGTTGGTCCGGTGTCAGAATAATGTGACTGGGTGAGACATGAAGCCTGTGCTGCGACTTCTGTCTTGTGTGTGGCGCACGTTATATGTCAAAGCAGCACCGCCCTGATATGGCCCTTCGTGGTCGGCTGGGCGTTAAGCAAACAAACAAACAAAGGTGAACTATGCGTTCAGCATGTTGTCACAAGCAGACTTTTATTTGAGAGAGTTTGCCTTGTCTCTGTCAAAGTGTCACACCGAACTAACTATCAGTGTGTTTGTCTGCTTGCAGGAATGTTCGACAGCCATGGGAGTTTGTTCGGGGGTCTGCACAGCCCCTCCCGCATGGACCACGGGATGTCACCCCCTCCCCCACCCCGGGTGTACAAACCGTGCGTGGTGTGCAACGACAAGTCTTCGGGGTACCACTACGGTGTCAGCTCCTGCGAGGGATGCAAGGTAAACTCCGGTTCCAACACATTTTGTAGAATGTGGATGCCTATCTGTCTGTCTTCCTATTCTGGTTGTGAGCACTTGTCACCGCGCTCTGATTTTCTCTCTGATTATGTGTTGTTACGTCTCTCTCTCTCTCTCTCTCTCTCTCTCTCTCTCTCTCTCTCTCTCTCTCCATCTCTCTCTCTCTCTCTCTCTCTCCCTCTCTCTCCCTCTCTCTCTCTCTCTCTCTCTCTCTCTCTCTCTCTCTCTCTCTCTCTCTCTCTCTCTCTCTTTTGCCTTTGCTGGGCCGTCAAGGTGAAACTCTCTTCCTTCGAATGTTAAAACTAGCAAATCTGTAAATATGTTTCAATCTTCTTTAAAAAAAACCCATCTAAACTGTTCTCTGTAAGTACACACCCGCGGTGACATAATCATGTGAATCTTACAGTTCTGTCTAATGTATACTATATTAATATTACTATATAATTATATTCACGTCATATTACATATTCATAGCATATAGTATTCATATTGTTTTACTTGTGTTTCGTGTGGCCGTGGTGCTTATGCTTATTTACTGTACATTTACATGTTATGCCTATATGAATTCATTATATTATGTTGTTTATATGCGTGCGGATGTGTTAGTGTGAATGTAAAGGGCACGTTGTAAGATTAGGCCCTTGGCTTAAAATGTTTACCCTTTATGTCAATAAAATGTTCTAAGTCTAAGTAAGTCTCTCTGTCTCTCTCTCTCTCTCTCTCTCTCTCTCTCTCTCTCTCTCTCTCTCTCTCTCTCTCTCTCTCTCTCTCTCTCTCTCTCGTAATGCATGGATGTTGTTGCTGTGTCTGAGTGTCTGTTTTGTAGGGGTGCTGGGTTTTTTCAATTTATTCTTGGTTTCCTGTTTGAGAAAATGATCAAAAACGTATTTCCGGTTTGACTGTCAGGCATAACTCCATGTCTGAAACCGTCTGCAAGATATAGTCTAGTTTAAAGCTAGCTTCTCTTACGATGTTCAGTTCCCGGTTTGGACCAGAAGATAGGCATAGCATCTCTTCTTCTTCTCCTCCGCCTTTCTCTTCTGTTTCATTTCCCTTCTGTTTCATTTCCCACTTCTGTTTTTAAATTCCACACATGGCGTCGCATGGTTTCTCTGCCTTTAGGCTCCTCCTCCGTCTTCTTTCTCTTTCGCTGGGCTTATTTTGTTATTTGTTTGTTGTCTAGGACAATTAAAGCGCGACGATAAATATACCTACCTTAGTGAACCGGAGCTTGTATGTTGTCGTTGTTCTCACCTTCGTAATTTCCTCTACTTTGTTAGCGACGTTTTTGGAACATTTAATAATTGAAGTAATGTTGGCACAATGTCCTTGTGCGATGCATTTTCTCGTTGTCCTGCATGCTTTCCTTCAGCAACCACCCCTTGCCTCCCGTCTGTTCTCGAGTGGTTTATTACGTCCCGAGTCAGACGTAAACGAAAACTGATAATCTTGCTGCGTGACCTTTGTCCCACTACGACACGCAGTGCCGAGACTCTACTACAAAGCACGCAGTGAGAAGTTGCAAGTGTGCATTACCTTGTCTCCCATTTCGTCTTATATTGGGCGGGAAGAATCCAGAACATCTATCATCTGCCAAGAATAGCAACGCTGTAGGGAATCGTGAAAGGTGATGCCGGCTTTTGCCCTTAAACACCCAAGGAGCTAATGCACGGGTTTAGTTTTGTAATCTCTTGGCGAAGGTTAGACATAGACAACTGCATCACTTCGAGTGAGACATTGATGGTTTTGTATCGGCGGGGCGGGCAGCTCAGATTGAAGTCTGCGTTACGCGTTCATCTGCTAGGTGTGAATAATTATGCAGCTTCTATGTCTGCATGTTAGACTGCTAATGGGGTGTAGCTCTGCATTGGATACTTCAGTCCAGACCTGTTTACACTACACATTGAGCGTAGTAAACTACGAATTTGAATAATATACTACGCAACTACGCAAGTCTGTCGTTTTCTACGCAAACGGTATATATATTTTTTTTATTTTTTTATTTTTTTTCGTCTTTACACCTGTTCCTTGTCCCGTTGTGCTCTCACACCGCCTCCCCTGCACGCAAACGGTATTGTTTCGGCTACGCATATCACAATCCGTAATTTTCTTCATCTCCCTTGACTGATCCATTTTCCAATCCATGTTTTCGGCCAGCAGTCGTTTGCTGCGTGCAGCGCGTAAAGCGCCCGCAGGCGTTGCGTTGTAGCTTGTTAATACCGAATAGGCTTCTCCAAGCAAATGCCGGGCACAACTGAACGCGTTACTGCCAAACCACGCGGGCGTTTCGACACAATGGCTGAACGCAGAGCACACGAAGGTGAAGATGAGAACTGTGAAGAAAATGACTCCTAAAGGCCACCGAAGAAAAAGACGAGCAATGCGCCGAACCAAGTCTTTCTGCCAAAATATCATCAGGACTACCCATGCCTTGTCTCTTCGCGGAAAGGAAAACATCATGCTCATTGCACTGTCTGCAATTCCCATTTTTCCGTCAGTCAATCAATACATGTGGTAAAAAGTAGCAATCATTGTTCTTGTTGTTGTGATAGGTCGACGAGAAATTCTACACATTCAATTACAAAACTACACATTTGCCTCATTTTGCTCCCAGAAAATACACATGCAATGTTTTAGGGGTAAACAGGTCTGCTTCACTCCTCGACACTGCCTCGCTGGATAAACGGGGTGACGACCGCCGCAACATGATGACAGTAGTACTAGGCTTATTTAGTACAGGTTTTTTTCAACCAACCACATTCGTTTAGTGCCATATAACAGAGCTTAGCATTGTAAGCCGTTCGGCGTACTTTACGCCGAAATAACATCTCCAATACGCGGAACTCGATTTGGTGTACGCCGAAATGCAAAAACCTGTTATTCCCAAACGGTAAACCCAAACAGTCCCAGCTTTCGTTTTGTGCGCCGTTCGGTTCAATTCTCAATCGGTTTGACAGTTTGCTTGAGCACGCACTTCCTCTGGCATCGCGCGAGCATGCTTTGTGCCGGTGTTTTGTGGCTCTAGACTTGAAATAATGTCTCGAAGCGACATTGTTGAACGTGGTCAGCCATTCAGTGACAAAGAATCCAGGTATTCCTGGAAGTGGGAATGGCAGTTTTAGGCCAAATAACACTGACAAGATTGTCAGTTTTCTTGTTTTCTGTCTGTGTTTTGCTTGTTGGTGAAGGCATAATTTAGTTGCTCAATCTTCTTTGGGGGGGGGGGGGGTCATTTTGAGTAACAAATCTCAAAAAAATCTTCAAATTCGGGGGGCTTTGCCCCCCCGAACCCCCACCAGGGGCTTTGCCCCTGGACCCCACTCAGTGGGGGCCTCCTGCGGCCCCCAGACCCCCGCCTTTGTAAGCTGAACTCAGATTTTCCAATGCTAGGCCCTGATATAAGGAAGTGCTACATCAAAAATGTTGCGTACACGTCATTTCCGGTTGGCGGTGAAACGAAGTTCACACTAAAAACACAAACGACTTTCGTTGATTTGGGCGATTCTACGAATCTACTTTCGTTGACTTTGTAATCATGTTTTGGTTATTTTTTGTATGGAAACCTTTAATCTATTGGATATAGGTTACCTGATCGTTATTTTAGCTGTTCATATCTTCCTACTTTAAGGTCTGGAGTGGACGCTAAAGTCGATCTTTCACTGCATTTCTGTAGCATACATTTGCCTAGGTTGCGCTTGGGAAAATCAAAGATGGCGGCCCGGAGCCGGTTGCCGCTTCACGACTTTAGAGTTCTATTTCTTCCCTAATATAAATAGAATACTTATATTTATAGGGCAGACCTTAATTTGTGAACTATCTCAATTTGAACAGTTATAAATTGTATGAGTAGAGCTTCGGGTTGCAAATTAATCGCACATCGCGCTTCTTCTGCGAACAGAACTTCTCTGCTGCCGTCAGTCGTGGTGGGCTTTGTTCTTCTCTCAAAATCTAGCTAGTATTGTCTGCGAGGCTTCACTTTATGAGGTGTCGACAGCCAGAAAGTGGATTCTTCTTGTGCTTTGTGCTGGTTTGTCGTCTTCAGTTGTTCACACGTGATTTTGGTCTCTACTTTGCCGAGAATCATTGATACAGCGAACAAGGAAGTGTGTTTCAAATGTCGAAGTGAATCTGTTTACATTTACAAGCGTAATGTTAACTGGAAACCTCCTTTATGTGTTTTAAGTTCTCCCACCCCGAGAAAAACAACCCCATGTCACAACATTACGGTATGAAGTAAAAATGTCATCCCACAATAAAATACTTCTTTGTCCCACTGTCCTTGTCGAAGACAGTTTTAGATGTCACCCGATTTCACCTTTTGCCCCAGAAAGTATGACGTAACAGTCCATTACATGGGATTTACTTCAGCCTTTGACATCACCATAACCTGCCAGGTTATTTCCTCTGTCTCCCTTCAACGATTGATCAATATGGATGTCGCGTGAGGTTCACATGTGACGTTTTTAGTATGATTATTCATGAATTAATAACACTACGCTCCAAAATAAACTCACGTGTACGCACTTCCTAACGTATTCCTGAATCGGCCTGAGCGAAACTCATCATAGTGGACATTCTGAGAGAGAAAAATCAGGTCTCAAAAGGCAAGGAGTCTTAAAACGGAGGTAAATTTACAAACATTATGAAAAGAAAATCTGAAAAAGCAACTTCTGCAGAGGAGGCACATACGTCTTAAATCGGGCGATAGAGGGTGGTATTAGGCGTGTATGTTCCACAGTATTTTATCGATGTCAACAAGAACTGAACATTGTGACAACGTGTATGTTGCTAGTGATGTTTTGACGACCAAGGCTGAAAGTAGCAGTGGGGGGGGAAGTAAGTATTAGGGCAGAAGGTCATACAGGCCCTAGGTTTAAAGGACCTGTTTACAGGCTGGTATGAGTGGAGCTGACCTAGGGCAGGTTCAGCGTACTGCACTGTACCGAACTCAGCAACACTGCGAGGGCTAAGGCACGTGAACTGCGCTTCTATTCTCTCGTGTTGATGGCCAGTGATGCCGGATGGTCGAGGTGAAGCAGTTTGTGCGTTGTTGCTTTACTGTTTCTTTTTCTCGTTTTTGTCAATGAGCGCTTGATGCAGCGAGCGATGCACTTTCCATTGTTCTGCGTGACATCACTAATTCACTTTCTGTCAGCGCACACCTCTGCTGGCGACCGTTGACGGACATGGCGACGTGTATGTTTGTGTTCTCTTTTTTTATTTATTCTTCGTGGGACGTGAGAACTAAAGCCAACCTTATTTTTGTTTGCTCTCAATTATAGTTCACAATATTTCAACCCACTTCTCCATGCCCTTCCCCCCTAAAACAAATTGATGACCCCCACCTCCATCACCATTCAAAAAATTGACCGGGGTATGAATTGCGAAATGATAAATGTCGCCTTTTGCGGAGTCTGAGGACGTCGAGAAGTGAAGAATTTAGCATTTGAGGGAACTTTTTCGTCAGCTTGTGTTGGAGCCATGTTGTGAGGCTGAGGGGAAGGTAGGTTACAAAACGTTGTTGAAATGTAGGTCGTGACCTGGCGCCATGCGTCATGTCGGGGTGGACGTGCTGGCGACACAGCAATCGATGGGAGATGTTTTATTTATTGCCTTACAGTTGCAAAACCATGGCGGTCTGAAGCCCCAGCCTGACAGCCACTGAAAGAGTCTGATTGAGGTCAGGGTCTGGCTGCCTTGACCTTGTCTTTGAAACAATTACTTTCTCTGCTCTAAGGCCCCATTTGGCATTGATTTTTATTTATTCTGTTGCCTGCAGCGTTAGAAAAGTTATCGCTTGCCCACAATTGCAGGAATGTAACCGGGCAATAACACATTTTTGGTAGAGGTTGTTTTTTTTTATTTTTTTAGAGTGATATTGTGCCAGAATGACCGAAACTAGTCTCAGACGAGGTCAAAAACAGGTTATACAGTGCCTAGACTATTAATTCCTGGGAGTGCTTTGCGTTTTGATTGATATGTATAACAAGAGGCGAAGCCATCAAGGCTCACGTAAGAAATCGACAAACAGTAACACAAACTCAATCACTCCGTCACACATACACACACACATACACACACACACACACACACACACACACACACACACACACACACACACACACACACACACACACACACACACACACACACACACAGAAAGAGCATAGGTGAAACTGTGCAAGAAAGCGAGACACTAGATCTAGATCTGTCTGTCTGCATGTAGCCTACTTACACGGACACGACTGCCAACTAGTCTCGGCCCGCTCAAAATAATAATGACCGAGACTTTCAGTACTTCCTTCGCGTGACGTCTAACCCTCTTACGTCATAATGTGACGTCAATGTAATGTGACGTCTTCAAATGTTAGAGTTTCTACCACAGACATACACACGCACGCACATACGCAAGCACGCACGCACGCACAGACAGACAAAGTTACGATCGCATAGGCTACACTTACGTGAGCCAAAAAGCATAATTAAAACGCAAAGCACCGTTCATGTTGGTATCTAGCTTAACGCAATCTACTTTAAGCGGATCGGCCTTAAAGAACTTGATATATATATATGGAAACAATATTTGCGATGCAAAACAAAACTCCAGTAAAGATCTTGATATATGGAAACAATATTTGAGATGCAAAACAAAACTCCAGTAACACGTGATGATGTGTAAGATTTGAGTCATCCTTAGTTGATTACTGCGTCTTGCGTATTACGATTTTGTGATGGTGTTTTAAGATAATCTCTGTTTCTGTCACTCGCCTTCTCTCTGTCTGTGTCTAATAGCATCTCTCTATGTCTGCCTATTTGCCGTCCGACCGTCTGTCTGTTTGTCTGGTGCATGTTCACGTTTACGTCACTGCCAGCTAGCTAGCTTACATTTGCGAATGTTTTCTCCTGATTGTTCCCCTTCTTTTCGCTCTTTCTCGATGGCATAATAATTCGAGTGTAAGGGGTAGTGTCAAAGATTATGTCGATTCACATTTCATTACTTTTCCGAATCAAAATATTGATTTTTTTGATTTAATGACAAACCATATGCTGCATGCCCTCAAACCTGGTTTCAAGTATTGTTGAAATTGTGTTTGTAAAAAAAAGAGACTGTTAAGACTAAATGCCAACGTATAGGAAAACTTGGATTAAAGAAAATCTTAAGAAAACAAAACCACCACAAACAAAAACAAAATTGCTTTGTGCACACACACTGAAGAAACATCCGACCATCGTAGCATTGCACGTCAAATATGATACTCCCGAAGTCAAAGGGTGTTTTGACCCTCAAGCGAAAAAACGACTGTGATACAGGCATGGGAATTGTCCGCAAAATCGCGGATTTCCGCGAAAAGGAAATTACGTTTCAGCGAGAGAAAAAATATTGTCCGTGGCAAAAAAAAGGTAAATTAGATTATATGTATACTATTGTCTCTCTATCCATTATTTGCTTACACGAGAACTATCAAAATATTGGTCTAAAATGCTAAAATTCGTTTTCCTTCCGGGGGGCTTCGTCCCCTGGTCCCCCCAACGGGGCTCTGCCCCTGTACCCCACGGAGACCTAGGCGGCCCCTGGACCTCGGCCTATTTTCAGAGTTTTTGAGTCACTTGAGAAAAAGTGACTCTATGTAATCGGTCAGTGTTAGTCTGTCCGGCCGGCCGGCCGTCCGGCCGGCCGTCCGTAGACACCACCTTAACGTTGGACTTTTCTCGGAAACTATCAAAGCGATCGGGCTCATATTTTGTTTAGTCGTGACCTCCAATGACCTCTACACTTTAACGATGGTTTCGTTGACCTTTGACCTTTTTCAAGGTCACAGGTCAGCGTCAAAGGAAAAATTAGACATTTTATATCTTTGACAAAGTTCATCGGATGTGATTGAAACTTTGTAGGATTATTCTTTACATCAAAGTATTTACATCTGTAGCCTTTTACGAACGTTATCAGAAAAACAAGGGAGATAACTAGCCTTTTCTGTTCGGCAACACACAACTTAACGTTGGGCTTTTCTCGGAAACTATAAAAGTGACCGGGCTCAAATTTTATGTGAACGTGACTCATTGTGTTGTGAATAGCAATTTCTTCCTGTCCATCTGATGCCTCATATAATATTCAGAACTGCGAAAGTGACTCGATCGAGCGTTTGCTCTTCTTGTTCTATTTTGGAATTCCCATGCCTGGTGATATGAGTATCCTTTCACGTAGACACATACAAACAGTGCGCAGATTGGCTGTTATGTGTGTGTGTTATTTGCAGTGTGTTATGAATTAATTTCGTGAGTGACACCCATGTCAACCTACGAAATTAATTCATGTATACATTGTACTCTGCACTCGAAGCGGGCAGGCTGTTGATATTTGTGGGCATGGGGTGCTTTTTGTCGAAGTGTAAACATTATTTATATCATGCAAAAGACTCGACAGATCTCTGGTGAATCTAAAGAAGGAAGGAAGGTGCGTTTAGGAACACCTTGTAGCTGTGGTGTGTGTAATCATCATTTCCCCTTCGCAAAAGTAGGTGAGATTTCCACCCTCTATGTCCTTTTCATGCCTCGCCCAGCTGAATTGTAGTTGTTGATTTTTGTTCTAAAATAACATTTGTTTATCATCAGTAGACATGTACGACTTTAAATCCACGCCAAGAAGCGATGATAGTAATTGGCATGGGCCCGAACATAATACGCTGCTGGCTGTTTCAGTTTTAAGTACTTGGACTAAATGACGCTTCATGGAAATAACGTTGTTGTTGTTGTTGTTGTTGTTGTTGTTGTTGTTGTTGTTGTTGTTGTTGTTGTTGTTGTTGTTGTTAAAACAATAGAAGAAGGAGTCGTGGTAATAGTAGTAATTCTCGTAACATTAGCTGTAGTCGCAATATGTGGTACAGCCGTGCCAGTAGCAGCTGTGCTACTTGTTAATTTTTGTATGAATATTATTCTTTTTACAAGTCATACTAAGTGTAATTGTTTGGAAGAGTACACCTCTCTATTTCTCTCCAAAGCTCTTCCTGCTGACATGCAGTGCCACCAGACACCCCACTGAGTTTAGCCAGCTACCCCCCCCCCCCCCCCCCCTTCTCTCTCTCCCTCCCCCCAGCCATGTACTGTTTGGTGCTGTGGCCAGAGAGGTGTCACCGGCTAATTGAGGCCAGCTGCACTGTTCACTCAGAGCAAAACCAGTTGACTGTGTCTAACTTTTGACAAAGCAAGACAACTGAAGGGTTCACAGATTAGGTAACCGACTCACTGGTCAAGGCTGCGGGGAACAGGAGTATCTTGTCAATCAATGAAAGAGGTTAAATTCCACTCGTGCAAAAAACACGAATGTACGAGGGAGTTTCAGCCCACGAACGCAGAAGAAGAAAAAGAAAGAGGTTACACACAGACACGCGATGCTGAGAACTGTGGCCGATTTTTCACTCTCTTTCTCGGAGTAGGTAGTGTGCACGAGTCAACGAAAAAGGGAAGGAAACAACTTATCTTCATTGTTTACTGATAAGCGGTATGGTCTTACCCCAGCGCAGCACCTTGGCAGACACATAAAAGAAACCAGACCACCCCCAATTATAGTACCGTTAGGAGTCTCCCTTCGAAGTCAGGAAATGCCTGTGCAGTTTCATGTTGGCATCTTCGCATTTGAAAGCAAGAAAGTGCGCGTACTCCACTCCTGGCCCAAACTAACCCCCTCCTGATGGGTACACGTGTGTCAAGTAAGTTACGCGGGATTGTTCTGAAAAGTGACTATTACATGATTGTTCTGAAAAGTGACTATTACATGATTGTTCTGAAAAGTGACTATTACATGATTGTTCTGAAAAGTGACTATTACATGATTGTTCTGAAAAGTGACTATTACATGATTGTTCTGAAAAGTGACTGTTACATGATTGTTCTGAAAAGTGACTATTACATGATTGTTCTGAAAAGTGACTATTACATGATTGTTCTGAAAAGTGACTATTACATGATTGTTCTGAAAAGTGACTATTACATGATTGTTCTGAAAAGTGACTATTACATGATTGTTCTGAAAAGTGACTATTACATGATTGTTCTGAAAGTCTACCATTTATTTCATCGTAAACATGTAAGCCCTCATACGGGATTGTTCTGAAAGCTTACTAATTTACATGATTGTTCTGAAACTCTACTAAAGGTAAACTTGATTCACCCGTGAAATGTTGTCAGATATGGAACAATATGTATACCCCAGCCCAACGAAGTAATACGTTTCATACATTGAACATGTCTTCTTTATTGTTCTCAACTCAAAATTCAAATTAAATGTCCAAAGACAAAAAAATTTTATAATCTTCAAAAATGTAATGATTTTTCTTGAGTATTCCCAAATTTCTAATTACAGGTTTAAAGGGACACATAGAAACTTTTGATTTTCCCTCTTTGCCCCCTTGAAGCTGAACGTTTTTTGATGTTTCTGGAGGGAAAGTGGAGAGGGGATGAGAGACGTGAGGAGATGGCCGGGGTTGCGAGATGGGTGGGGAGTAGGCCGGGGTTGCGAGATGGGTGGGGAGTATGGGCTATAATAAGTTCTTGCACGCGAGGCAATATACTTCTTTTTGTGTGTGTGTGTGTGTGGGGGGGGGGGGGGGTATTTTGTTTATCAACTCTCTCTCTCTCTCTCTCTCTCTCTCTCTCTCTCTCTCTCTCTCTCTCTCTCTCTCTCTCTTACACTCTCTTTCTATCTCTCTCTCCCTCTCTCTCTCTCTCTCTCTCCCTCTCTCTCTCTCTCTCTCTCTCTCTCTATCTCTCTCTCTCCTCTCTCTCTGTGAATATTTTTGTCATCCTAAATATTGGGGGCGGGGGGGGACATGTTTGCCCCCCCCCCACCCCAGGAACAGCAGCTGCCCCCCCCCCCCCCCCCCCCCACCCCAGTTTCCGACGCCAGTGCACTGAGTACATATGCACACACACACCACATATACACACACATGAAAGCTAAATTTATTAGCACATCTCTGTTTTCAGTGACACTTGTTGGCTCACGTAAGTGTAGCCTATGCGATCGTAACTTTGTCTGTCTGTGCGTGCGTGCGTGCGTGCGTCTGTGCGTGTGTATGTCTGTGGTAGAAACTCTAACATTTGAAGACGTCACATTACATTGACGTCACATTATGACGTAAGAGGGTTAGACGTCACGCGAAGGAAGTACTGACAGTCTCGGTCATTATTATTTTGAGCGCGCCGAGACTAGTTGGCAGTCGTGTCCTTGTAAGTAGGCTACATGCAGACAGACAGATCTAGATCTAGTGTCTCGCTTTCTTGCACAGTTTCACCTATGCTCTTTCTGTGTGTGTGTGTGTGTGTGTGTGTGTGTGTGTGTGTGTGTGTGTGTGTGTGTGTGTGTGTGTGTGTGTGTGTGATTGAGTTTGTGTTACTGTTTGTCGATTTCTTACGTGAGCCTTGATGGCTTCGCCTCTTGTTTTTTTATTACACAGCAACCACCAGAATTTTGTATATATGTACTATTCAAATGGTTTGATAACGTGTCAGTTGATATGAACAAACCTCCCCCACCCCCTACACCTAAAAAAAAGGGAGTGGAGAGACGATCAACTCAAACACACATCTGAAGCTGTCGTGCACACAGAAGAGGATCAACTCAAACACACTTCGTTGGGCAGGGGTATACATATTGTTCCATATCTGACTACATTTCACGGGTGAAGCAAGTTTACCTTTAGTAGAGTTTCAGAACAATTTACCTTTAGTAGAGTTTCAGAACAATCATGTAAATTAGTAAGCTTTCAGAACAATCACCCATGAGGGCTTACATGATTACGATGAAATAAATAGTAGACTTTCAGAACAATCATGTAATACATAGTCACTTTTCAGAACAATCACGCATAACACACGTGCACCCAAGTTAACAGAGACTGTCATCACGCCTTTGCGGCTGTGACCTTTGTACAAAGGGCCGGACTGCTGTTATCGATTTTGGTGTGGTGAAAATTTGACGATGGTCTGTCCGTACTTTGCAGGTATGACCTGCTGTTGGGACCGAAAATTAGTGTCCGCGTCCACGTTTTGCAGGTGTCCGTTTAAGGGTGGGCAAATATAGAAGGAAAAAACTCGGTGCCAAGCAAATGTGTCCGTACATGTCAGGTGGCCGCTCACGCCGGGGGCCGTACATTTCAGGGACTGCTGTACTACGTTGCAAGCCCCTGGAGCAAATTTTTGATTAGTGCTTTTGTGAACAAGAAACAATTGACAAGTGGCTCTATCCCATCTCCCCCCTTTCCCCGTCGCGACATAACCTTCGTGGTTGAAAACGACGTTAAACATCAAATAAAGAAAGAAAGTAGTGTCACACGCATCCTCACACACTTATGAAAGTCAGATAATGATGTTACCCATACCCAGCATAATATGATAGATAAAAGGAGGTTGGAAGTGTTTCTAATTCAGTAGCTTGCATGAGTCACACCCGCAAGTGGGATACTACTACTAGTACCACTACTTCTACTACTTCTACTACTACTGGATCAGCGCTTTGGAAACGTGAGTTGCATTGCTGTGTCAGAGCATCATTACACATGTGTTTCCTCACTTGAGGCCTACAGGGTTAAATCTGTAAACATGTTGTTTACGTGACACTGAAGGTTATGTACAATCATCTACGCACTACATTACGTACGTTTTCGCTGCTCAAACCTTTGAATTCATGTTTCCAAGTTAATTTCTTCTGATGTAGTAATAATCAAAACAATAAGCAAAAACGTGGACTATACTTCAGTGTCATTTCTATTCAGTACCCATTTGAACCTCTCGTGTAATGTGTACTTTATTTTTGTCTGTGTACCATTGATTTACATTAATGGATTGTCATTTGTTTTGAGAATTCCTTTGAGGGCGAGGGCAGAATGTAACAAAGCAATCGACATAACTACAGTTATCCCACTACCCTATACACAGCTATATCTTCTTATCTTTTAACCCACTACCCCAGACAACTATCTTCTTATCTTATTTTATTTTAGTTTATCTCATCTAATCTTAACACCCCTTCCCAAACAAACGCCCCGCTCCCCGCCCCACTCCCTCTGCTCCCGGGTTTTCCAATTCCACAACAAACAGGCGCTAAAAGGAGGAGGAGAAAACCGAATATGAGATCTCCGATTTCACCTAAAACATCTGAGCCAAAGAGAGAAAGAGCTTTTTTTGAGATTCTTCCTGTCTCCCCGCGTAGAAAACAGCTCACACACTGGGTGGTTGTGGTATCAATGCTGGCCGTTTTCCCCAACAATTAAGGCAGCGATACTCCGTTTTGAGGGGATGCATCCTTGGCATTTTTGAGTTTCTATAACCTACCCAACTCTGGATTGGATTACAGAACCTTTTCTGTGCGCACTTGGTAAAAAGATTGTGCCTGCGTGTACACATAAAGGGACATAAGGCACTAGCAAGTCAGCACATAAGTTGAGCTGGGTGATCGAAAAAATCTCCACCCTTTCCCCCACTTGGCGCGGGCGGGCTACAAACGCTCAACCTTCTACATTATTATGGGAGTCCGACGTCTTATCCACTAGGCTATTGCGCCTCAACCCTATCTAACCCGATCTTTTTAAACTGTAAATCTTCTGCCTTTTTTTCATACCAGTCCATGCTAATCTTCTGTGTATCTCACTCAGCCCTAACCGAGCTGTTCTCTGTTTGTGTTTCAGGGTTTCTTTCGGCGCAGCGTGCAGAAGAACATGCAGTACACGTGCCACAAGGACAAGAACTGCCCCATCAACAAGGTCACAAGGAACCGCTGTCAGTACTGTAGGCTGCAGAAATGTCTCGCCTCCGGCATGTCCAAAGAAGGTATGTAATAATGCATGATATTTATTCCTATCGCTATCACCTGGCATGTCCATGGAAGTCTACGCTGTTTCTCATTTTTATTCGCTTCTATGTATCATAGGCTTGACTCGTTGAGGTTGACGTCCTCTCAGAACAGTGTGCTTACATTGGGTCAAGAATCGGTTAAGGCGGATGGCTAAATGGAAAACAACAGGCATAGAAATACCACGTTTTATAACCAAAGCTTTTTAGTTTACAAAGTGTTAGAAGCATCTCAGAATGCATTCACGCCTTTCAGGCAATCTTGAACCAAAAGAAACATTTCTATAATTCATCTATTCCCGATGTTTTATCAGTGTAAAAAAAATGATAGCAAAAGCTTCAACAATCTAAAAGTTGATTGATGAATTGTAGCGGACGAAGAGAGCCATGCTGAAGAACTCAGTTGAGGCCGAACACCCACAAAGAGTAGAAAAGGCCCCTGTTCAGTGCTATAGTTTGGATTGGGGGCAGCTTGTGTGTGAACTTTCTTGTTTGCATCTTCGTCAATGACAAGTGTCTCAGAAAACACTTGTAGTTCGTTTTGCTGTACCGTTTTATCTTTTTGTCTGCAATGGTGGTTTTGCCCAAGAAAAAGGCTACACGGCTTTGTCGCCTCCCCGCTGGTGTTTTGCCCCTTTTAACCAGTACATGTACTTGTTCTACGTTCTTTCTTTGCAACGAGTGTCTTGAGAGTCCTCTCGAAGGATTGTCTCCTGATTTTCTCCACCTTTATGGTTGACCGAGCAGAAGGAATCAAGAGCCTTCAAAGTAAAGCGGTGCTTAATAATTAAAGAAAAAGAGTGTACGTGTGTTAAGCATGTTGTGCGTGCAAACGAGTAGAATCTGGTGCATACGCAGAAATGTCTCTGTTGCACACTCGTACCTTTACAATCCTGCACATCCCTTGAAGTTATGAGGATCTTGACGGAATTGCTTTTCTTTGAACTCGAGATTGAGAATTTGAAATAATTAAACCGATTGCAGCTCATTGATCAGGACGATTTATATTGAAACTGTGGCTGCTGCTCTCACATGTTATGGCAGTGTGTAAAGATTCAGGATTATTGGTCTGATGTACTTACATGGTTAACTACAAATTTTGCCCACTGTCATGGAGTGCAGTTCTCGTTGGAGCTAATTATATGTGGTGTAAAGATTAATTGGTATTCAGACAGAATTTTGGATTCAATGATTTTGATTGCTAAATACATTATTTTTTTTAGCAAAATTACAAGGGAAAGAACCTACCGTCACAGCCTTTGTAAATTATGTGAAAAATTGGTTTGAAGCAGAAAAATATCAACGCATAATAGATGGACGTTATGTACATTTCGTTACAGAGTGGAAGCAATAGAGCCACTTTTTTCACTGAGGTCTTTTTATATTTAGTCAAGTTTTGACTAAATATTTTAACATCGAGGGGGAATCGAAACGAGGGTCGTGGTGTATGTGCGTGCGTGTGTGTGTGCGTGTGTGTGTGTGTGTAGAGCGATTCAGACTAAACTACTGGACCGATCTTTATGAAATTTGACATGATAGTTCCTGGGTATGAAATCCCCGAACCTTTTTTTCATTTTTTTGATAAATGTCTTTGATGACGTCATATCCGGCTTTTCGTGAAAGTTGAGGCGGCACTGTCACGCCCTCATTTTTCAACCAAATTGGTTGAAATTTTGGTCAAGTAATCTTCGACGAAGCCCGGGGTTCGGTATTGCATTTCAGCTTGGTGGCTTAAAAATTAATTAATGACTTTGGTCATTAAAAATCGGAAAATTGTAAAAAAAAATAAAAATTTATAAAATGATCCAAATTTACGTTTATCTTATTCTCCATCATTTGCTGATTCCAAAAACATATACATATGTTATATTCGGATTAAAAACAAGCTCTGAAAATTAAATATATAAAAATTATTATCAAAATTAAATTGTCCAAATCAATTTAAAAACACTTTCATCTTATTCCTTGTCGGTTCCTGATTCCAAAAACATATAGATATGATATGTTTGGATTAAAAACACGCTCAGAAAGTTAAAACAAAGAGAGGTACAGAAAAGCGTGCTATCCTTCTTAGCGCAACTACTACCCCGCTCTTCTTGTCAATTTCACTGCCTTTGCCGTGAGCGGTGGACTGACGATGCTACGAGTTTTCGGTCTTGCTGAAAAATGGCAGCTACTTGACTAAATATTGTATTTTCGCCTTACGCGACTTGTTTTCTATTACCCAAGTTAGAAGGTTTTCTTTTCGCCTGTTGTCTTTCTTCTTCTTTGGTGTTTTTTTGGTCAAATGTAAAAGCACATTGCAACTCAAGTAGTATTTTAGGGAGAAATAGAGAAATGTTTGTTGTTGTTATCTTCTTTTTTTTGTCTTGTTTTTTGTTTTTACATTTAGTCAAGTTTTGACTAAATGTTTTAACATAGAGGGGGGAATCGAGACGAGGGTCATGGTGTATGTGTGTCTGTCTGTCTGCCTGTGTGTGTGTGTAGAGCGATTCAGACTAAACTACTGGACCGATCTTTATGAAATTTGACATGAGAGTTCCTGGGTATGATATCCTCAGACGTTTTTTTCATTTTTTTGATAAATGTCTTTGATGACGTCATATCCGGCTTTTCGTGAAAGTTGAGGCGGCACTGTCACGCTCTCATTTTTCAACCAAATTGGTTGAAATTTTGGTCAAGTAATCTCCGACGAAGCCCGGACTTCGGTATTGCATTTCAGCTTGGTGGCCTAAACATTAAATAATGACTTTGGTCATTAAAAATCTGAAAATTGTAAAAAAATTATTTTTTTTATAAAACGATCCAAATTTACGTTCATCTTATTCTCCATCATTTTCTGATTCCAAAAACATATAAATATGTTATATTTGGATTAAAAAACAAGCTCTGAAAATTAAAAATATAAAAATTATGATCAAAATTAAATTTTCGAAATCAATTTAAAAACACTTTCATCTTATTCCTTGTCGGTTCCTGATTCCAAAAACATATAGATATGATATGTTTGGATTGAAAACACGCTCAGAAAGTTAAAACGAAGAGAGGTACAGAAAAGCGTGCTATCCTTCTCAGCGCAACTACTACCCCGCTCTTCTTGTCAATTTCACTGCCTTTGCCATGAGCGGTGGACTGACGATGCTACGAGTATACGGTCTTGCTGCGTTGCATTGCGTTCAGTTTCATTCTGTGAGTTCGACAGCTACTTGACTAAATGTTGTATTTTCGCCTTACGCGACTTGTTTGTTGTTGTGGTTATTTGTTCGTCGTTTGTCTTTTTCTGTAAAATGTATTTTGCGGGTGCTTTTGTTACTGCTTTTCGCCATACTTTGTTTAACCTATGGTTCACCTCTTTACGCTTGTCTGTATTACTGGTAGGGAATTCACAAGCTTGTTGTTTCTTTTTGAAGTGAGCAATCACCACAAACATAAACAGAGACACTAAATACATTTCCAAACCCCAGACATGCACAACATAACCTGCTAAACAAGTATAATAAATATATCTTGATGTACATTAATTATAAGAACAAGCACATTTTTTCTGTACTTTGTAATAATATGCTATTTGTGAAAAAAACCAACTGTGGCTGCTGTACATTGTGATTGTTGTGTTGGTCTTTGTGGGGGGGGGGGGGGGGTGGGGCTGCTAGAGGAGAACTGAAATGGGCTAGGGACCGGGTTGGGTCGTCTTGGGTCAGTGCTGAAATGGTTACTTTATTGGCTGTTGGCCGAACGGACACTCGGGCTTCATATTTTTGCATGCATGTATTCGTGTTTCCAAGGCCTGAGGCTTTTGCTGTGACCCTGGGATCTTTATCGTGCGCATGAAATTCAAGTTTTACGCCCTCACGGCAAAGCCATTAGGGGCATGTTCCTGGGTTTTAACCCGACTTTAGATGAGATACACAAGTGTATGCGTGTTTAGGTGGTATCAGCCATCTGCACTTATGGCAAAATGACCGAGGTCTTTTACGTGCCACTGTGGTGACATGGGGGTGGGAGATGGATACCGTCTCTGGGTCTACACATAAGGTTGACCTGTGTCCGTCCCGGCCCGGATTCGAACCAGCGACCTTTCGATCACAAGTCCAGTGCTCTACCACCTGAGCTACCTGGGCCCCCGGAGGGTGTTCGGCTCACGTTAAAATTAATATTAAAAGTCCAACGGTTTTGAGCCATTAAGGACTTGAGTGTTTGTCCGCTTTTGTTCGGCTCACCCACAACTTTATATACCCCACTTGCAGGGATTCAGAGACCTTAAGTGGTGTGGTAGAAAAAAAGGGTATTCCTAATCTGTGAACTAGTGGTATTTACATTCTGATACATTGAGTCCTTTAGAAAGTTTGCAAGTGAAACACGCTTAATTTAAACATATTTCTCTTTTAATTCAAGCTATGATTCAACAATAATTTTAGAATATAACTCCTGAAATGATGAATTGAAAAGCAGCATCAGAAGACTGTGTATAGCATTAGCAAGGGATATAACTCTGGTGGTTTCTGTTTTTGTCTGAACCTTCTTCTGTTATAACCTGAGCAGTTAGCCCTTTTGAAGGTGTTGAATTGAAACAAACTGACTTGAAACTTGTTTCTCATTTGGTTCAAGCTATGGTTCAACAATTATTTGAGAATATACCACCTGCTATGATAAAATCATAAGCTACAAGTAAAGATATGTAGTACAAGGGAGGTGACTGTTATTTTCTGTGTTTGATTTGTTTGCATGGCGATTTTCCTTTAAAGCAGTAAACATTTGTTTTAAACAAAGACAAAAGTAGGTTATGAAATCAATCAAGTTTACAAGATTTTTTAATTATGTGCATCTCCAATTTTAGGTTTTTATTTAAGCCGCTTCTAAAGCCCTTCTTGAAATTTGTTTACCACTTGTTTGTGTAGACCCCCAAGCAAGAGTGATGCAACCAAACACCTACAAGTATAGAGGTTTTTGATTTTATGCTTCATCCCCCCCCCCCCACAAAGTGTGTACTGTTTTCAGTTTTAAAGCCAGGAGAGGCTTAAATAGCAACTCTTGAATTGCTAAAAATTGACTTTCAGCTGGTTAGTTACAAAAACCTTCAAGTTTACAAGATGTTTTACTTTTGTGCATCTCCAATTTTAAGATTTTGTTTAAGCTTATAGGAGCTTCTAAAGGCCCTTCTTGAAATGTGTTTTCCACTTGTTTTTGTAGACCTCCTAGCAAGAGTGATACAACCAAACATCTTCAAGTATAGAGGTTTTTGATTTTGTGCATTCTCTCCTCTCCTCTCTTCCCTCCCCCATTTGTTTGTTTGTTTGCTGTTATCAGTTTTAAAGCCAGCAGAGGCTCAAATAGCCCCCTCATGAAATGCTAAAATTAATTTTCAGCTGGTCAGTTACAAAAACCTTCAAGTTTACAAGATGTATATATTATGCATCTCCAAAAAGCTTGTTTGTTCTAAAATTTACAAGTCGGGAGAGGCCACCTAAAATGCTAAAATTCATTTTTCGAATGGGGGGCGCTGTCCCCCTAGACCCCCCAGCAAGGGCGCTGCCCCTGCACCCCGCCGGAGCCTTAGCGGCCCCTGGACCCCGGCCTTCCAAAATGTTCAGTCCTGGCAACATTTTGAGCTCCCACCCATGTAATTTTGTGAGGTGCTCAGAACTGTTTTAGGATTTGCGCCATATAAATATCCTCATTATTATTATATATTATTACATGTTACAATCAGTTCTGAGCACCTCACAAAAACATTCATAAATAATAAATTATTCTGTACACAATTCCAAATCAAATAATAATAATAAACATCGAAATAATAGCAGAACAATGGTGACTGCGCGTGAGAGAGCGATAAAAAAAAGACCAAAAAATACTGTACTCACGTGTTTGACGAAGACGAAACGAATAACAAATCACGACGTTTCGACCACTAGGGTCTTCCTCTCACTCACCCACTCCAGATCCTATCCACCTGTAACCAGCCACTGGTGTCTGGAGAATCACAGCACTGATGACTCAGTTCTTGTATGTGCAGCGGTGCGAAACGACCGGAACAAGAAGCGGAAACAGAAGCCGGAGAGCACGAGTGGAGGGCTGTGTTCGGAGGAGCTAACAGAGGATGATCATCTGACTATTCAGGACGTGGTGGAGGCACACAGGACCACCACGCCAGTCTTGGAGAACGGTGCCACGGCGTCTACCAAGGTCAGTAGCTGGAGTCCTACAAAAATGGTAGAGCTGCACTTATATATCGTCTTCTGTATTGTTACTTGTGTCAGTATCAAGGGAAGTATTGTCTGTCTGTCTCTGTCTGTCTGTATGATCATGTGTCTGTCCAAATATGTCTGTCATTCTCTCTTTGTCTGTCTTGGTCTCTCTCTTTGTCTGTCTCTTCCTCTCTCTCTCTCTCTCTCTCTCTCTCTCTCTCTCTCTCTTTGTCTGTCTCTTCCTCTCTCTCTCTCTCTCTCTCTCTCTCTCCAACGTCTGTTTTATTTTGTTAATTAGCTTTGGGCTTATAGAATGTTATTGAGTAAATGAGGTTCTACTTCACTTGCAGGTATAGAGTTCATTTATTGAGCAGATGATTATGTAATGGGTGTCTTCAGTGCCCAAAGTAAGCATGTTGCACAAGAACCTATTAACTGAGGAGCTAATGTCCTGAGACGTTCGTTGATTGTCTTTTCTCGTCCACAGCCATCCAACTACTGTAACGAGTGTAGGAGATAACAATACATGAAAACGACAACTCAGTGTTAAGTACCAGCCCTGCGTTACATTGAGAAAAAAGATGAACAAAGTGAAGGTGTCACTGTGGCTCTTGGTGCTCAGCACTCTGAAATTTTGCGCGCCGGGATTGTTGTCTGCAACTCATTTAGCATGAGATATCTTGAGCATGACATTTCTTAGTCGTGGTATTGTTTTGCAGTATCACTTTGTGGGTGTGTGTGTGTGTGTTTTTAGTTGTGATCTTTAAGGCCAAGAGATTGAGTGAATACCTCTGATATCGCTTCATGCGACTTCTAATTTTTCTTTTAATTCTAATGGTTTGAACTTTTGTGTGTTTCAGGAAAAGTCTGGCGACGTTCCGGGGTCAGCCGGTTTCTTGTGGGAAAAAGTGACAGAGTTGTCTTCAGCTGGCATTGTGAAAATAGTGGACTTTGCAAAGAAGATTCCTGGATTTTTATCGTTAACTACCTCAGATCAAATTACTTTACTCAAGGCAGCATGTTTAGAAATTATGGTGAGTTTGACTTTCGTGTTTTTTCCATGTTTGTATGCGTTTGGCCTTTTTTTGCCCGTTGAACATGCGAGTTTGCATTTCTCTCGATTTACGTTTTCATGTAAAGCTTGTACAGTGTACTTGTATTGTGTACATCGTTTTCACGTGTGGTTGTTGCAGTTGGTGGACCGGTGTTTTTGTTGCTGTTTATCCTCAAAAAGTTCTGTTTGTATGAGTGGCGATGTCATTAACCTTCAGACCTCACTGTCTTGCGCAGTTGAGTAACATGAGTTTTCAATATGGTGTTGCTGTTTCTGTTGCTGTTGATGATTATGTTCTGAGGGTAGAGTCTACAAACCATTCACTGTATATCTCGACAGGAACTGAAGCGCGCTTACTCTATACACACTTTTACGCAGATGGTTTAGATAATGCCTTTCTTTTTGTCTTATGACAGTGTCTTTAAAAAAAATTATTTTAAAATCTATCATCAGGATTTCATGCTACACAAATCAAGACTTAAATGGAGCAGTAAAACATGTAGTTGATGAGTAGCCAAGGGGTGACAAACACTGTTAACGGATTAGTAAACGTAATGCTATCTTCTCTTGGCACACGCAATTTTCCAGACAGCGACACAGCTTACATGTACAATTATATCCGGAAACTGAAACTGAAGTAAAAATGCTGGCGCCAGCCCGCTAACGTATCATGATTTTACTGCTACATAAATTATAGTGGCTCCACCTACAAAAAGAATGTTTCCCTGCCCCCACACGTTTTAGATGCACGCAGAGTAGGATTAAAGCATCGATTTGTCTTTTTGTCGCAGATGAGGATATAAACAGTCAAAACATTTACATAACTTCTCTGCGGATGACTACACATAACTTCAGAGTTGCCAGACAAACAAAACTGTATGCATTTTTTCATGTACGCACCTTCCGTCAAAATGCAATTATCATTTTCCGGCAGGGACTGTCACCAAAACTGTTCGCACATTTACGTGGGTACTCGCAGACTCCTGACGTGTGTGTCTTATGCTTCGTTTTGAGATGCATGCAGAGATTGTGTTCTCTAACATCTCTGCTGGATGATACACAAGTAGGCAAACTTTTACTGGAATATTTGCATCTCAAACGTTATAATTATAAGCTTTGGTCGTAGATTTCCCGTTGCAAAACCTGCTTTCGGTTTGTTAGGATGAATGATAGGCGCTCGTTTGAAGACCACTGACAGACACGACGTCACAGTAAGTCTATAAGTAACTTAAACACTGTCTTATTTCCACTGTTACATTTTCCAGTTGAATCACACTCGAATGCATAATAAGCAAGATATAGGGGTTAAAGAATGTGTGCCAAAATGGAACCAAATACCATGTTTTAAAATGTTCTCAAGGTAATCAAACACAAAGTCTTGACGTTAACTACCCAAGAGGGAAAGAACTCTCGCTCTTGTCAAGGCTTTTCGATCTCCATATTGCAAGGGAAAAACAAATGTTTTAAGTACCATGATCGCGCTTATTAATTGACAATCAATCAATCAATCAATGAGGCTTATATCGCGCATATTCCGTGGGTACAGTTCTAGGCGCTCTGCAGTGATGCCGTGTGAGATGAAATTTTATACGGCCAGTAATTGCAGCCATTTCGGCGCATATTTACCTTTAACTGCCTATTATTCCAAGTCACACGGGTATAGGTAGACAATTATTAACTGTGCCTAAGCAATTTTGCCAGGAAAGACCCTTTTGTCAATCGTGGGATCTTTAACGTGCACACCCAATGTAGTGTATACGGGGGGGAGTTCGGACACCGAAGAGAGTCTGCACACAAAGTTGACTCTGAAATAAATTTCCGCCGAACCTGGGATCGAACTCACGCTGACAGCGGCCAACTGAATACAAATCCAGCGCGCTACCAACTGAGCTATATCCCCGCCCCAATGAACCCTTCCCCTTTTTTTACATTTAGTCAAGTTTTAACTAAATGTTTTAACATAGACGGGGAATCGAGACTAGGGTCGCGGTGTATGTGTCGGTGTGTATGTGTAGAGCGATTGAGAGAAAACTACTGGACCGATCTTCGTTAAACTTGACATGAGTGTTCCTGGGTATGATATCCCCGGACAGTTTTTTTCTCAATATTTCGATAATGTGTTTGATGACGTCATACCCGGCTTTTTGTGATTGTTGAGGCGGAACAGTCACGCCCTCATTATTCAAGCAAATTGATTGAATTGAAATTTGGGTCAAGCAATCTTTGACTCGGTCCGGACTTTTTGAGTGCATTTCAGCTCGGAAGCTTAAACATTAGTTAATAAGCCTGCTCATTAAAGTTGTAATTAAAAACGAATTTTCACTTACAGATTCAAATCCCATTGCATAGTATTCCTCATCTTATCTTGAATTCCAAAAACAGAATAGGTATGTTCTGTTTGCTTTAAAAAACGCCCTCAGAATTAAAGAAATAAGTTGAGTATAATGTTCGCATGCTCAGCGGATACAAGCGTGACCCGTCTCAGTCTTCGGGTATGGTTATCCGAGACCATCTGAATGTAATCTCGCTGATGACTTGTTTTTGGAGTTGATCTTTTAGTTTGATGCCTACATATTGTTTTTATATAGCTTCACGCGACTTGTTTTATCAGTGTGTTTGTTCAGCGAGGTAATGGGTGGTAAAGAAGAAAACTATTTTAAAAAGGTATAAGTTGATCAACTCTGACTCTTACATGTGAACCAAACTGGAATTTTCCGCAAAGTGATTTTTTCTTTGTCTAATTACTTGTCTTAAGACCCTTAATAAAGATGGGAAAACATTTATTACTGACGTAACCTAACCAAACAAAACTTTTTCCTTGAACACTTAACCTTTTTGAGTCACTTGAGAAAAAGTGACTCTATGTAATCGGTCAGTGTTAGTCTGTCCGGCCGGCCGGCCGGCCGGCCGTAGACACCACCTTAACGTTGGACTTTTCTCGGAAACTATCAAAGCGATCGGGCTCATATTTTGTTTAGTCGTGACCTCCAATGACCTCTACACTTTAACGATGGTTTCGTTGACCTTTGACCTTTTTCAAGGTCACAGGTCAGCGTCAAAGGAAAAATTAGACATTTTATATCTTTTCTCGGAAACTATCAAAGCGATCGGGCTCATATTTTGTTTAGTCGTGACCTCCAATGACCTCTACACTTTAACGATGGTTTCGTTGACCTTTGACCTTTTTCAAGGTCACAGGTCAGCGTCAAAGGAAAAATGAGACATTTTATATCTTTGACAAAGTTCATCGGATGTGATTGAAACTTTGTAGGATTATTCTTTACATCAAAGTATTTACATCTGTAGCCTTTTACGAACGTTATCAGAAAAACAAGGGAGATAACTAGCCTTTTCTGTTCGGCAACACACAACTTAACGTTGGGCTTTTCTCGGAAACTATAAAAGTGACCGGGCTCAAATTTTATGTGAACGTGACTCATTGTGTTGTGAATAGCAATTTCTTCCTGTCCATCTGATGCCTCATATAATATTCAGAACTGCGAAAGTGACTCGATCGAGCGTTTGCTCTTCTTGTTTTGTCAGTTTCTTTTTGGAACACATGTCGCGATGGGTGATGAACAACAAAAACTATTTTAAAAGGGTATCATTTGAGCAAATCTGATTCTATGTTTTTGCCATCCTGGTATTACCCACAATTTTCATTTCTTTGAGCAAAGTACGTCAATCAACCAGGTCCCGCAGTGGGGCACTGCGGTTATGAAATTAAAGGCCCCTCCTGTTTTTGGAACCGCAGGAGCTTTCTAGTTTGCTGTTAGGTAGATTTTTGGTTCCTCTTTCCTGTCATGCTCTCTTTTTCTTCATGAATTCTTTTCTTTTTTCTGCCTTCTTGCTCATTCACCTGTATTTTTTCCAAAAATCTCTTCTCTTGCCGCTTGTCTCGCGATTCATGTATAGTTTAATCTGTTAGTGTTCTGATGTAAGTCCAGCAGTAGATAGGTTAAGCCTATTTTAACATACTGGAAACTGGTAATCTTCCAGTAGGTATTAATTTAGTTTTACTAAAGCCTGCTGGGACACAAGTAATGGGTTAGTGCATTTGTAAACAGGAATCGCTTGACAAGTGGCCCCCTTCATCCCCCCCTTCCTCGTCCTGATATGGCTCTGCGTAGTCGGCTGGACGTTAAGCAACAAATAAACAAACAAACAAACAATCAACCAGGCACATACAAATGTGCTAACGTAGTACTTTTATCCTTTTATTCCGAAACATCTTAGTTTTTGTGCAAAATACAATGTAAATAGAGGTGAACAAGTTGAAAATGTGAGCCATAGGGGCATTTAAGCAACGTAATGTTTGCCATGCCAAAGTGTGTGACAAAGTAAGACAATTGATCAGGCAGAAAACAAATGCATTTAATGTAACCCAACCCATCTTACTATTTGCCTTTGAACGTAGAACCGTTTTGGTGATTTTATTGTTGTTGCGTAAAATCAAACTTAGAAGTAGTGGGGGATAAACAACAATATCTGGGGTTTTAAAAAAAGGTATTGTTAGATCAACTCTGGCTCACTTTTTGTGAGCGATAGTGGCATTTTACGTGAAGAGATTTTGTTTCTATTATTTGCCCAAACTGTTTTACAAAGTACTCAATTGATCAGAAAAGAAAGCAAATTTGTGTTTAACTGAAGCTGGCCAATCTTGATATCTCTCTCCGAACCTGAAACTTTTTTGTCAGGTTTTTTTTTGTTCAGGGGAAGGGGGGCATAGCATGTAAAAGAACATATTGGGTTAATAACAAAAAACTTATTTAAAAGGAAAGGATAGTAACTTACATACTTCCACCCTATTTTCTTACAAACATGTTTGTTCCACACAGGAAGATCACAAAGTTCGCAGTTTTATATCGTTTTACGTTTGTGTTTTTTTTGTCAGGTTTTGTCATCTATAAAGTACAGGAACGAAAGTCTCCGGCTCCGCGATTTGACTTTGAGTCTTTATGTCAAGGCAAAGTCTGATTTTGAAACGTCCCTTCTAGGCAGTGGCTCAGGTATAGCTGTACAGTCTAGTCAATTGCTGATTTTGAGCTCTCCTGTCGAGGCAATGGCCGATTTTGAACTTTCCTATATATAGGCAATGGCTGCTGTTGAGCTGTCATGTCTAAGGCAATAGCTGATTTTGAGCTGTCCTGTCTAGGCAAGTGTTGCGTTTCAACAAACTATTTACTCCTTGCTGCGCAGACATTTTCAACTGCATACATCCAGTTGCTTTCGGGTACCAAAAAAGGGGCACAGTAAGTGTCAAAAATTGCATGGTGTGACATGCCTTTAACACCTTCCTATAAATATTTTGTTCTGCCTGCAGCTAGCTCCATAGATGAAAACACATGATGTAAATGTCGTGCTGTAGTTGTTATACACTACATGCAGACATTTGCAATCTGCAGAAAAAAAATAGACTCGGTGAGCAGATATTCTGCGCTGTATAAAGCCTTTTGCAGGCAGAAAGAAAATTGCAAAGTGTAACACGCCTTTACTTCTGGGTGTGCAGATATTACGGATAAGTCACCGGTACAACGCGGACAAGGACCTCATCCAGTTCGCCAACGGCACGTGGTTGGGCCGGGAGGAGCTGCAGCAAGGAGGGTTTGGCCCCCTCACCTCTACCATCTTCAGCTTCGCCAGCTCCCTCAAGGCTATGGCCTGCGATGAAACTGAGTTCGCCTTGCTCTCTGCCATCTGTCTCATCAGTGGAGGTCAGTTCAGCGTCTTGACCTTTCTTACTCCTCTTGTCTTTTTCTTTGTCTGTTTGGAAAAAAGTTTTCTGGTTTAAAAATCGATCTGACCTGAAAAGGTGACCAAGCATAATGGCGTGTGAACAGATGTGATATATTTTGAAAAGAATCATGTGTTTCAAAATAATTAGAAAAGAGACTGATAAACGCCAGCTTTGCATAAGACCTAAGAGCTTATACAATACGTCATATTAAGACTTCGATGAGACCCGTATCACGACTGACCCGCCCTTTGCGTTGGACGTGTTGCAGACCGCTCAGGCCTGAACGACGTTGACAAAATTGAGCAGATGCAAGAGCCCTTGTTAGAGGCTCTGAAACACTACATCCGCCACCGGCGACCCGAGCAACCCCACATCTTCGCCAAGATGCTCATGAAGCTAACCGACCTCCGCAGCATCAGTGTCAGAGGTAAGTGTCGATGACAGTTAATACACACCTCCGTCTTTTGCTGTTCGTCTCTTTTGTGATGTTGGTGAAAAGTTAATAGTCTGTGTGTCTTGTTTGAAATGTGGTGAGAGTTTGTAGTGTCCGTGTTTGTGTGTGTGTCTTCTCCTTCTTGACCTTCCTTCTGCTGTAACCCCTTGCTCTTTTTTGTCTCCATCTTTGTTAATCTGGCTGAGCTGGTTTTGGATCTTGACGAAAAAAAGCTACAGTTCAGTATGACAGCGTTTTGGTTTGTCTTGCTTGCTTGCCCTGTAGGTTGTGTGTGTTGAATATCTTGTCAGCTTTTCCTTCTTATCCGTTTGCTTGCCTTTGCTGTGTAATACCAGACGCTTTTGACGCAGATCAAATATATGAAAAAAATGCTTTGTTTTTTTTGGATTTGCTTGATATGCTTCAACCATTTATACGCCTTGTCCTGTCCCGTGCGCTGTTTAGCTTCAGTCATTAGTTGCTTGTGTGTTCAGCTTCAGACGAGTGAGTCAGCGTGAAAAGGATACAAATAACAACCCAAGGCAGAAATAGTTTCTTTGTTTTGCTAGAAACACATCTTCAATGGTGTGATTGTATTTGGTTTCATACTTGAAGAACCATAGAATAGAAGCAATTGCGGTTTTTCTTCCTGTGTATATCCTTGTTTACATGCACATAATAGAGAATTGGGTTAACCAGTGCTTGATAATGAAGAAAATGTACAGCGGAGCTTGCATTGCTTGATGTGTATGATTATCTGAAAGAGGTAGACGTTTCAGTGTTGCACATTTACACACCTTTAAAGCTTGTTTGCACTGCTTTTATGAAATCAGCTTCTTTTGTTCCTTATGATTGGGTTAACCTTGGCCTTATTGACTGTTTTCGTTGCTGTTGCTTTTTTTGCGCCCTGCCTGGCTTATTGCTTTCCGTCCTTTCGATCTAGGTGAAAAACAGGTGCTGCATTTTGCCCTCGACTACATGTCAATGATTCTTGACCCCGTGGAGAAGAAAATACAACAGGAGAGCGCGGCAGCAGCAGCAGCCAAGGGGAAGGCAGAGAGGGGCATGGCGTGGGCAGACGTGCCAGGGCCGAGCAGTGTCAGCGCAAGCCCTTCCTGCTATAGTCCTCACCACCTGTCCTCCGCCTCCACGTCTCTGCCCATCACCACGACCACTGCCATCTGCGGCAGTCCTCCCAGCAGCATTGCTAGAGGTCTGGACACATTGCAGCAAGTCAGCTCCACCTCCCTCTCCAGGCAGCATCAGCATCACCACCAACAGTACTATGACCGGGACCCAGGGCCGTCTGGTTTCCTCATGACCCTAGAAAAGCGGCAGCTCCCATCCCCCCATGCCTCTTCTACTCCGGAGAGACTGGCCTTCAGTGACGCCCAGCTCATTCGGAGCAGGTCGTTGTCAGGGGACGGGTCTGATGGGAGGGGAGATAGTAACGGTGGTGGTGGTGGGGGGGACCCGTCCTCTTTAGGGGCTTTGCACGCTATCGTTCAGAACGTGCACACCACGACGTCCGATCCCTTGGGCAGCCCTGTGCTACTGTCGCCCAGAGAGGGTTCGTCAGGGCGGGACTCCCTGCCCTCCGTCATGGCCGGGTCTCCCCTGTCCTCCTCCCTCTACCCCCAGGGAGACTTCGAGCCCACTATCCACTTCACCCCAGACCTGAGGATGGTAGGGAGCAGAGCAGGGGACGGTGGGTTGGGAAGCATCCACAGTGATCGCGATGCCATGATTCTCGGCCGTTCCTACCCCACCTCCACCCTCACTCTCACCTCCTCCACCATCCCCGTCTTCCCTGTGGCCCTCCACGCTGCCCATGCCCTGCGTCCTCCCCCGCCCCTCCTCCTTCCTCATGTCACTGACACCAGCAACGGGTCCCTGTTGTCCACCCAGGGCTGGATGGGGGTAGAGGAGGGGGGTTCTAGGTCGGGTATCCTGCCCCCTATGAGACACCCCGTAGAGCACGGTGTTAGCGGCATGCAGCCCGGTGAAGGGAGGGGGTTGGAGCGGCAACAGAACCCTCTGTCCATCAGTCAGCTCATCGGTGGAGCCATGAAAATGGAACCCGTTGAATGGATGAGCTACGAGTCTCACTTGGACTTGACACACTCACACACAACCACTTAACCATACAGATAACTGTTTAACTCGGTGAAACCAGTGGATCAATTGAAACAATCTTGTTGTTTCATGCGCTGTTTGGTGCGTGTGTTCAGGAGTCGCACGGTAAAACGGGTAATTAGAAAAATGATTTTCTCGGTGAAATGACAAGTGGGAAAAAACGTTGGACTGTGTAGAATTTAAGGGTGGATTAAGTGCACTTGACCGTTCGGAAGACGCTATGTAACGAGTCACGTTGTGCTTTGACTCACAGACTGTGAGGTCACTCAGGTGACCACAGTGTTTTTCTTTGCGTTATATTACACGGTGAGCGATCGGGCTTTTGTCCAGACTGTTAACAGGTGAACTGTCGGATGAAGTTTGGTCCAAAACAAAACCTCAGGAATGTTTTTACAGTTTTACAAACTACTCTACAGTCATCTTGTTCATAATTGTATGCATTTTCGCTTTGTAATCTGCATATTTTTTAACCTTTTTGTTTACGTTTTAGGGACATAATAGCTACTTTGAAAGCAAAGATTATGTTATTTGTAAATGATTTGTTTTTGATTTTTACTGTCCATTTCCGCTCTAAGGAGTGTTCTCAAGAGCTCCTGGTGTTTAGTGTTAGTTTTCTTTGAAAGGTCCACCTTTATCTGTACGTTTAATTTTGTATACTCTCAGGGATTGTTTTATGGTTTCCGTTTTTTATGGAAACATCCTTTTTTTCAAGTGAACACTTACGGTGTATATACTATCATTGCATCTGAGAAACATCGAAGTTGTTCAATTTATTGTTTCCTTGATTTCATGCTCTGTATGTATATTTTTTAATGGCATCTGATGTGAGTAAATAGTAATCGGATTTGCATATTTCTTTTTGACCATTGATTTCAAAGTTATGAAGAATTGCTTTGCTGGAAATTGTCAAAGATGCCTTCAATACTGGATATTCCGTCAGGCAAGCCGCCACAGATCTGTTCATGCTTGTACATACAATAAGAGCTTCCTGTAACAAGGACATATACCAACATTCATCAGCCTGCCTCTCAAGTTTTTAGTGGAAAAAAACAATGTGTGACTTGCACTTCTGTCAATCTGCAAAACTGATTCATTACAAAAAAATCTTCCTAAGTACAGGAAACAGTCGGGTTGTTGAGTTTTTGTATCTGTCCACGTGGAAGGATGCTATTTCCATATGTAAAAGACAGGGTCCATTTGTGGTGGTTTGCATGATTGCAAGTTGAGACGGGAAGGGTGTCTTCAAATATTGTATCAATGCTTAAACGGTTTGAAGTTTTTAAAGTTCTTAACGTTTTATTCTATCTGAAAACAAAACATTTGACTGAAAAAAATGTGAAGCATTTGTTATGATAGGTTTGGCAGACGCTTAGTAGTCGCTAAAAGAGATTTGAAAAAAGAAAGTTAAGGTGTTTTGATTGAAAAGTTGATGTCCCAACCGTAAATGATATTCTCCACATGCTGTCATGACATGAATAAAAAAAAATAAAAAGAGTGGGTGTGTCACTCGACAGTTGGATGCAGAACATATTACTGTTAGTTGTGAAGAGTGAATAATCATTTACTCTACAATCAGAATTCTTAATGGATGCTTTTACCCCGGTTATTTCTTATTCTTGTTTTCAGTGTATTCGGTGTGTACCCATTCTTTGAAACATTTTTGTTTTACTTCAGAATATCATGAATATCAGCCGGTGAACTCATTGTAAAATGCATGACTTTTTTGCACCCCTTTTGAGAATATTCACATGTTGCTTTTCGTATGCAGACTGTTCTAATTGCACCCTAGCACTGTTTGCTAGAGACGTTCAGATGGTGTTTGCGGTGTGCAAAAAGTCGTGTGTGTTGATGGAAAAGTTGAGGATAGTTTCAGCATTAACGTACCAGTGACCGATATACATTTTTACGTTTCAGACATTGACCTTATCAAACAAAGATGTAATTTTAGTCATTCCAATGCAGCAACTGTGTCACCAGCAATACAGTGTTTTCGATTTAACCATTTTTGTGATAAATTATGATCATATCTAGGCGTAACGAATTTTCAACCTGATCACACCAGCCATTTTCAAGACAAATACTTCCTTGCAAGTTGAGTCCAGTTTTACAAAAAACGGCCATTCTGTCATACGAAGCTGTCAGAACAGGTCAAAGGATGCAGAATTTACGTGTTGAGTTTGCTACACACAAAAATATCAAATAAAATGTAATGCGGTAAGTTCTGATTTTGTTCTCAGTTATCTGCAGGTTCTGTAACCGGTGAATGAATTGACGGAGAAATACGATGAATTACGATGCTGTTTACACCACAAACACCTTCTGAAAGTCAAGATATTTAGTTTATTTCATAAGCTATATTTACCTTAGCCACGAATCATGTTTAATCGTTTTCATGCTCATCTCATTCAAATTCTGTGAGGGAAGATGGTTTTGAAGAGGTAGGTGTGACTTATGTTGTGAAAACTAAAGCCGTAATCAGTGTACAAATCTTTCATGCATCCTTTTTTTTTTCAATTTAAACCTACTACCATAAAGCTAATATTTCCATGAAATAATGTTTTTGGGAAAAGTTTCCAAAAGGAGACTTTTGCAAACATCTTACTTTAGTCCAGTTTTGCTAGATGTGTATCATTTAAGATACCCCTTTTCAAAGTTCGCCAAAGGATTAAAACAGGGTTGTTAAAAATAACGGTGTTATTATTCCTGGCACTTCTGCAGACATGAGAAATGGTGACACAAGATTATAGGGCTTCTAAAAGTACAACATCCAGAAACATTATGGTATTACCTGGAGACAACAAAATCAGATTGGTTTTTGTTGTTTTTGTTTTTGTTGTTTTCAGTGTTGTGTGTGTGTGTGTGTGCAGCATTGAAATGTGATGTTGATTATTTTGTTTCTCTGCTTTTATCATCAAACATATATATGTTTCTTTGTTCTATGGACCACCACTTTTACTCTTCTGTCACAAGTTTTATGTTAATTAAATGTAGAAAAGAATGGTGTCTGGAACAAATTCTTGGTCACCAATCAAAAAACTAAATAGTTGATGTTTTTGGCAAGTTTGGATATATTAATTTGGACAAAGAGTGGCCATAGTGACTAAAACAGGATCTTGTCCGACGTGCGATTCTATGTCTGTGTGAGTGTTAGTGTGAGAGATTTTATTTTAGCCATATCTGCTAGGGAAAAAAATGTTTATTAAATATTAGCATTTGTTCTTTTTTCCCTGTAGTGCATTTTTTGACGTTTTCGAAACCAAACTTTAAGTTTAATAGTATTCTTTACCTGTTGAGGTTCTTTAACTTTTAAAAACAAAACGGTGTCGATTTACTTGCACACCTTTTGAAATAAGTATTCTACATAATTTTATTGTTTGTGCTGTTTGTAGTTTGAGCCGGACTCTTAATATGGCTTTTGTTGTAAATTTTGTACACACTTAAAATCTACATGAATGTGTTTGTGCTTGATTTTTGTTCAACTGAATGAGGTAAAAGCCTTGTATCTATGAAATTGGTGCTGAAACAACAAAGAGGGCAGCGTAGTGTGTTTTATTTGTAAGTAACATCCTTTTTTTTTGTTAAAGAAATGTCTGGCATTTGATGAACAGAATTTTCTTCCCTTGGAAGTATAAGGTAACAAGAAGGGGGGAAATAACACTGTTCTGCCTTATTCCCACTCCTTATTCCCCCTCCATCCACACACATGCACAGGTCTACATGCTCATGCATGCAACGGGTACACACCCCATTCCTGTAGGTGCATATGGTAAAAAAAAGACAGAAACA
This sequence comes from Littorina saxatilis, assembly GCF_037325665.1. Classification (NCBI taxonomy): domain Eukaryota; kingdom Metazoa; phylum Mollusca; class Gastropoda; order Littorinimorpha; family Littorinidae; genus Littorina; species Littorina saxatilis. The sequence continues at coordinate 49,394,520 of NC_090246.1, forward strand.
GGGAATAGAGCATGTTTGGTCCAGTGGTGGTCCAATGTGCTTGTATGCGAGCTATAGGTATTTTTGTTAAATTTCTCTTTTTATGAAGTATTTCTTTCTTTTTATATTTAGTCAAGTTTTGACTAAATATTTTAACATCGAGGGGGAATCGAAACGAGGGTCGTGGTGTATGTGCGTGTGTGTGTGTGTAGAGCGATTCAGACTAAACTACTGGACCGATCTTTATGAAATTTGACATGAGAGTTCCTGGGTATGAAATCCCCATACGTTTTTTTCATTTTTTTGATAAATGTCTTTGATGACGTCATATCCGGCTTTTCGTGAAAGTTGAGGCGGCACTGTCACGCCCTCATTTTTCAACCAAATTGGTTTAATTTTTGGTCAAGTAATCTTCGACGAAGCCCGGACTTTGGTATTGTATTTCAGCTTGGTGGCTTAAAAATTAATTAATGACTTTGGTCATTAAAAATCTGAAAATTGCACAAAAAAAATAAAAATTTATAAAACGATCCAAATTTACGTTTATCTTATTCTCCATCATTTGCTGATTCCAAAAACATATAAATATGTTATATTCGAATTAAAAACAAGCTCTGAAAATTAAATATATAAAAATTATTATCAAAATTAAATTGTCCAAATCAATTTAAAAACACTTTCATCTTATTCCTTGTCGGTTCCTGATTCCAAAAACATATAGATATGATATGTTTGGATTAAAAACACGCTCAGAAAGTTAAAACAAAGAGAGGTACATAAAAGCGTGCTATCCTTCTTAGCGCAACTACTACCCCGCTCTTCTTGTCAATTTCACTGCCTTTGCCATGAGCGGTGGACTGACGATGCTACGAGTATACGGTCTTGCTGAAAAATGGCATTGCGTTCAGTTTCATTCTGTGAGTTCGACAGCTACTTGACTAAATATTGTATTTTCGCCTTACGCGACTTGTTGTTATTTGAGGGGTTGATATGTTGTTTTCTTAGCAATCCTTAAAGGCATATGTACGCGCTCCCGTGTTTACAAAGTGTAGTTTGCCCATAATCGATGTCAAACGCACCATAAGACCATATAATGACGATATGTCACCATGCGCGGACCATAATACATGCATTACAGCTTGTTCTAGCCTCTGAAAAAGTGAGGATGTCAACAAAGCCGCGGTGTTAGCTCCCTTGCATCAACGTTACATGTGTTGCCAAATCTATAAATAGGACGATCCAGATCAAAATGAAAATTAACATATCTCAACATTGAAGGGGTCCTAGACCACAATATTTTGCAGGGAACTTAATTTAGCATGTCTCCAGCTGTTGGTAAAGCAATTAGCGTGTATAGTCATCGAGTACATATGCCTTTAATATTATTGTTATTATTATTATTGTAATTATTATTATTGTTATTATTATCATTACTATTATTATTATTATTATTAATTGTTATTATTTCACCTTGTTTTGTGAGTTTTCAGTAATGTCATTTTTTTATTAACTGAAAATTGCAGAAAAAAATATTACTCTTCCCTGTAAACCAGATTTTAAACAATGAAAGATCCCTCCAGGTTTTACCTAAAATTTGGGAAAACACAGACAATTAACCACCTGCTTCTGTGCAGACTGAGATTTTTTCCCCTGTATTACTTTTAGCAGGGACACTTCTGTAAAATTAATTCAACGAAAAATGTCCTTATCTACATAAAAAGTAACCAGGCATCTGGTTTTCGACCCACATCCATGAATACAAGCCTGAAGAGATCTTTGATGTTGAACATCATTTGCACGGGAAGGAATCTTGACAGTTGTTTGTAGATGGAAAAAAGTACTCCTTCACACCCGATTGTGAGTGTTGCAATATTCAAATTGTCTTTTACAGTATTTGCTATTATAGCTAACTTAGTATTTTATGATAAGTTGCAATATTAACTTGGTCATTCCCAGTATTAGCTGTTTCAGATTGATAGTTTAGTATTTTATGATAACTCTTAAAGATATCTCCCTTCCTGTATAGATTTGTTCAGGCTTTTATATTGAATAAGGGTATCCTTCTACTGATAAACATACCAAAAGTCAACATCATGGCTGCTTTCTGTACAAAGTTGGGACATTGATTGCTGAATAAATTAGGCAGATTGACAAAGATGTCAGTTTCTAAATGAATTCAGCAAAAGTTCACAGAAATCAGTCAGTCTATTGACTTCTCAATTGTTTCCAAATGGAAAGATTCCCTTGGTGCATGTACCGGTACATGTCTAGACAAAATAAGTATGTCTTAAAAATTAAATAAAGAAAAATCCAAGTCACCCTTTAAATTGAGTTTTTATTAGTGTCTGTTTATTTACCCCAATGATTTAAATGACGGTCATGGAATCCATATTAATGTTGTGAAGAAGTAGACCACTTAAACTTTTTTTGTTCGGCTAAGGTAGAAAAAGTGGAAACATATACCTGTACATATTATTTGTAGCAAAGATTCTGTGTAGAACGGAAGAGATTTTACAAGTATAGGGTATGTCAAGAATCAGTAATGTTTTAAATCATGAAAGCACATTTTGCTGGTTTTATGACAGAGCTTAGAGAGAATGTAATTTTGGTACTTCCGGTATTACAGAGTTAGACTAGAGAGGATGGATATTTGATAGGGGGTCAGTAACCAGAAGAACCCCCACTAATCTTGTGTTTACTGCTCATCATATTCCACAGTCTGTCTACCCCGCATCTCCACCGACTATCACCGGTCATTTCGAAGATATAGCGTCTGGTATCATATCAACGGAAATATTTATAGGGAACTGTGTGTTCGTAGTAATACATGTGTATTAACGACATGTATACGATATACATATAGCCTACTTTCTTCTGGTGTACGCATTGACAGTAAATAATAATCAAGATGATAAAGTATAAGACTTATTAAAGTCCGCTTGAGTTCACCAACATCCAGAGCATTGCTACACAAAGACCCACCGCGGGTTAGGGGGAAGAATTTACCCGATGCTCCCCAGCATGTCGTAAGAGGCGACTAACGGATTCTGTTTCTCTTTTTACCCTTGTTAAGTGTTTCTTGTATAGAATATAGTCAATTTTTGTAAAGATTTTAGTCAAGCAGTATGTAAGAAATGTTAAGTCCTTTGTACCGGAAACTTGCATTCTCCCAGTAAGGTAATACATTATACTACGTTGCAAGCCCCTGGAGCAAATTTTTGATTAGTGCTTTTGTGAACAAGAAACAATTGACAAGTGGCTCTATCCCATCTCCCCCCTTTCCTCGTCGCGATATAACCTTCGTGGTTGAAAACGACGTTAAACACCAAATAAAGAACAAATAAAGAAAGCTACACAAGGATACTCCTCTTCTCTGGGTATCTCTTCCTATGACTCCTCCCTCAATCCTTCATGTTAGTCCAAGACGTAGAATATAGTCAATGTTTGTTAAGATTTTAGTCAAGCAGTATGTAAGAAATGTTAAGTCCTTTGTACTGGAAACTTGCATTCTCCCAGTAAGGTAATATATTGTACTACGTTGCAAGCCCCTGGAGCAAATTTTTCATTAGTGCTTTTGTGAACAAGAAACAATTGACAAGTGGCTCTATCCCATCTCCCCCTTCCCCCGTCGCGATATAACCTTCGTGAAAACGACGTTAAACACCAAATAAAGAAAGAAAGGCCAAGACGTGGCCCAGTCCCAACCAGCTGTAGACCTACCTAATAATATATCCGCTCTAACGTATGCTGTATGAACGAAAACTACACCCGTTATTACTCTGTGGTAGATTTATTACGTTTGACATAAGGTTGTGAATACTATTTTGATTAGATTTTGTTCGTGACTCGAATACTATTGTTAGGTCAGTGAATATAAACGAGCATGTTCATCAGTCATTGTGTCTATGTTAGAACTGGCATGTTGGCCTTTGTAATTGTATATTCTGTTAAATAAAGGCAGTCACAAATATTGGCATGTAGCAGTTTTGTATGCGTTGTTGTTTGTCATCGTCATGCTGAGGTTTTATATTTCTTGCTTGTTTGCTTAAAACCAGGAATACCATGACGCTTGTATTTTACGTTTGTTTTGTTTTACAACAAAAATCTGCTGTACCTTTTTCTTTTTTATCTGTATCCCCCATGCTTTGCTTTTGGTATGTCAGCAGCTTATTTACTTGTTTAGCGGTTTATAGTTTGAGAAAAGCTTGGCTGGTCATTGATGTATGATGCACAAACCATTTCTTGCACCCGGTTTTGCTTTTGCTTGATTTGTGCCCATTCAGCGGGTGGCATGTCCAGATTCACAAATAAATGAAGCCTACTCAGTGTAAGAAGTCAATGGAGTAGTGTGTGACACGGTACTGAATGGTGTTCGTTTGTGTGTTCTCTTACTTTCCTTCTTTGTGTATGTCCTGTATATCTTTACAGTACTCATTGTGGTCAGTTTGGAAGAGATGTGTGTTTTTCTGTGTGAGAGAGAGCGAGACAGAAAATGGTTCTTGCTGAAAGTACAATTACAAACAATCAATACTAATTGTTTGTTCTTTACGTTTTCTCGCGCTCTTTCTCTCTCTTGCTCTCTCTCTCTCTCTCTCTCTCTCTCTCTCTCTCTCTCTCTCTCTCTCTCTCTCTCTCTCTCTCTCTCTCTCTCTCTCGAAAAAGTTCGAATGTGTTTGCCTGTGCCAGTGTTCTCTTTATAATTCTTTTTTTTGTTGTCTTTTTTAAAAACTTGTTTCAAACAATAAATTTAAAAGAGCATTGGGAAAGTTGAATAGCTTAAGAGAGCAGACGAATAGTCGACCAAGGAAATTAAAATGTCAAACATCAGGCCATTACGAGATTAGTTTTGAAGCTAGAGATCACGCCTATACAGAGCATGAGAACGTTAGACCTGGCAACTCGCTGTCGAAAAAATTGTGACTTTTTCGGGTTTGTTTCCATTGTTATGTTTTAGAAAGCAAGTGTCTAGTTCCATCGATTTAGGTACAACACATACACCGAAAGCATCATTCTGTTGGTTTATTTTCACTCACACCAAAAAACATCAAGATGATGTCTACACCATTTTTGGAACATTCCCGATAACCTACTGTCTGAATCAGTGCGTCATACAGACCTGGGAAGCCATACGATTTTGCTGTATTTTTTACGCACGATTGTCTAGAATTCGATCAAAACGGTCAGTGGAAAACAAAATACGACGAGAAAAATTCCTAGACTACTTTTCTTCACAAGCGCATCCCCAAGCCGATCCAGTATTTTGACACATGATTACAGTTTTTGTCAGTTAACATTGAAAGAAGCATTTGTTTTAAATGTCTTGGTTAACTTTATTAACGATGCGGCGGACGCATGTGAAGCATGTTTGAATCATGGATTTTATCCTACATACGTGAGAGAGACACCCGTGAGATAATAATCGTTCAAATCACACGTGTGTATATCATGTAAAAGAGGTCATGTCAAGCAAGTCTGGCAGGGACCTGTTTTTCCACTGCTTATGATGCCAAAGTCACCGAAACACACGTCATTATAGAAACAAAAATTGCGCTCGCTAAATACCCTCGATGAATCTTTAGAACTAATACGTCACGCCACACTTTCAGAGTGACGTTTCTTTGCTTTGACGTAATAGATTGCACGAGGCTTTAGAAGAGATTGAGGTTCCAAAACAAGCGTCTTCAATTTAGCTGCCTCGTCTGCAAGACATTTTCAGTAAAATACACGTAAGTACAGTATGTAGGATAAACAGAATACTACATGGCTTGCTGTGTCGTACCAGATTTACACTCGTTGCTTTTTCAAATAGTGAACAGCTCGCTTTCGCTCGCAGTTCAATATTTAAAGAACAACTCATGTAAATCTGGTACGACACAGCAAGCCATGTAGTATTCTCTATTATATCCTACATACGTGAGAGAGACACCCGTTAGATAATAATCGTTCAAATCACACGTGTGTATATCATGTAAATGAGGTCATGTCAAGCAAGTCTGGCAGGGACCTGTTTTTCCGCTGCTTATGGTGCCAAAGTCACCGAGACAAACGTCATTATAGAAACAAAAATTGCGCTCGCTATTTACCCTCGATGAATCTTTAGAACTAACACGTCACGCAACACTGTCAGAGTGACGTTTCTTTGCTTTGACGTAATAGATTGCAGGAGACTTTAGAAGAGATCGAGGTTCCAAAACAAGCGTCTTCAATTTAGCTGCCTCGACTGCGGGACATTTTCAGTAAAATACACGTAAGTACAGTATGTAGGATAAACAGAATACTATATGGCTTGCTGTGTCGTACCAGATTTACACTCGTTGCTTTTTCAAATAGTGAACAGCTCGCTTTCGCTCGCAGTTCAATATTTTAAAAAACAACTCGTGTAAATCTGGTACGACACAGCAAGCCATGTAGTATTCTCTATTTATCTAGATTGTGGAGTACGCTCATTTTTTCTGAAAATACACCAAGTTTGTTTGAGAATAATCCAAGTGCAAAACAGGGGTTTCCAGGTCTGGTCATAGTTGAGATTAAAACACCGTCACGCATTTAAAAAAAAAAAAATTCTAACTATTTTGCTTTTCATTTCATTTTGAACTTCAACAGGTGCTCACAATATTTACGTTGATTGGGTCTTAAACTGGTCTTGCCAAAAAAAAAAAAAGAAGAGTGGTGCAACGAGAAGAAAACCACACACACACAAAATCAATAAAACAGATACAGGGAATTTCAACAAAGAAAAACAACAACACCCAAAATCTCACTCAGATCTGTAGAATTGCCCCTTCCGATCGAGACTTTCTCCTTTGCCTCCTTCATTTTCGACATCCTGTTTGGAATGTTTATGACGGTTTTGCATGCCCTGTAACGATATCGCGTGATGGGTATTGGGCTCGTAGAGAGGACGAGCAAGAAGCTGAGATGGCAAGAATACAATTAGATTTGATACCTTTCTTGTTCGGTGTCTCTTGCAAGGGTTAAAGAACCCCACACCTCCCTTTCTTAAGTTTAGCTCGCTAGGGTTAAGGAACAGTGACCTTTCCCTACGAAATCAGGAATCAGATCTGACGCCGTGAGCACGAGCAGCTTTTTATCCTCATTTTCTTCTCTCTCGTTTTCCCTGTATTTTCTGGAATTGGCATTAACAAAAGAAGACGTTCTCAGCTTTTGTGAATTTTAAAATTGACTGTTTTGTTCTGTTTTTATATCCCTTTTCACGATAAAAAAGACGGTATTGATTAATATCAAATACAAAAACCATGTTCATTTGGTACAACTGCAGACACATGTGTTCTTGCTGGGTTTTTTTTTAAAGCGTGTAGACGTTGGAAGTGGTACTGAAAGAGTCAAAAGCAGTCGGAAACGACGATTCTAGTATTGAAATGAGCGCACGTAGAATCCAACTGGTAAACTGTAGGTTTTGTAAATGACAATACAATTCAGGATCTACGAATACGAATACGAATACTTTATTATCTCATACAGAGAAATTTCAGTGTGGTGCACATTAAAAGACAAAACAAATAATAAGACAACAGATAAAAATACCATACGAAGCATACTACACTCGCGCACGCATATGTACACTTCTTCTTCTTCGTCGTTCACTAGATGGAGATGCCAATCGCCCGCACGAAAGCAGCTGTCCTCTGTAGGTTCTCCAGGCGATTCAGGATTATTCCGTAGAATCCAAAGAACTGACGCCGAAATTCTCCTGTGGCAGGATTTTGGTACACTTTTTTTTCCTGTAAGTTATTATATAGCGGTCCATGTGAACACATTATAGACGTATCCTGTAGAGAGTATCACGACGATTCGACACGAAAGTGAATCGATCAGGTATTCTTGCAAAAAGAAAACTGTTACTACGTTTCTAACTCAGCACAGGGAATAGGTCCCCAGAGTAACCATAAGAAGAGATTTGACAGTGTATGTCATGAAATCAACCTCATTAATAGTTGGTGTTGTGCCAGTATTTTAGTTCCAATACCCAGGGTGATTTTTTTTGTTTTTTTTTTGCGTGCGTTGGTCACAGTGTCATGTTAGTGTAATTTGCTGTCATTGCAGGTGCGGAGCGTGTTCTTCACTTACGACTGGAGTTGCCCGGCGAACTCCCTCCCCTCGTCATAGAGATGCTGGACAGACAGGAGAACGTCTGTATCCCATGACCCCGGCTGCGCCTCTCGCGTGCTCGTTTACCTGCTCGTTCGGCCTTCGGCTCCTGTCTGTCCGGACTTGGATAAGTCCTTGCGCAGCCTGAGCTGATTTTCCTACTTGTGATGAGAGCGATGGGAATACCATGGAGGCTAGGATGATCATGGAAGCATCGTTGTCGACACAGCGTCTCCTGTTCACCGTGGGTGGACTGGCCAACAGAATGCTGCATTGCGCATCGCTTCTTTGCTCGGCCGGATCTTCTGCAATGTTCATCGCTGCAGACTGCAGTGTCATCTTGTGCTGTATTCATCTCTGCAGAAAGCACGCTTCACGACCTTTTACCGGTGTGAGCGCTGTATGTGCCATCCGATCTTCTGCCAGCACCAAGACACAGGACAGGACTTCTTCATGTGTGTCAGCTCGCAGTCGCCATGCGGACTGCCCTGACCTGTCATCTTCAATGTCCGCTCAGCGTCAACTGTCCAGCTGTGCATCGTCGTAGACTATCCCGTGCAGACACCTTGCTGCTGGGCGGTGCATAGGTTGTAGAGGTGCAGCTTTGCCACTGTCCTACCACAAGTTTCTGTCTTCGTGTCAGCACTTCAAGCAGCTACATTACAAGGCAGCAGGTTCAAAAGAAAAAAAACGGCCATTCAATGTTACTTATAGAAGTTGATTCTTTTGTTTTTGATTAAAGCGCGTGTTGTCAAACATGAACGGAAATGCATGTTTGTATAGTAGTGGTTGCACTACTGGGCCATGTGATTCGTTTCCTAAAACTCTTGGATTTTATGTAGATTTTGTATCAGCTCAATGAAGCTGGAAATGTTTGTGAAAATATCAGCGCAAGCCATAATTAATATTTTGCAAGTGTAGTGTGCAATGGCACCTGTGTTTTAAACATCGGGCCTCCGGTGTTATAAACAGAGGAACAGGTTTGAAAACAAAGTTCAGTTACTTTGTTAAAAACCACGTGTAACAGACCTTTATAGCGTCGCTCATGCTGTATGACAAAAACGTTATCAGGTCAAGCTTTTGCATGCATCCTGCGTTCTCGTTCAGAATTTTACAGACAGATTCTCTTTTCACTCATTTACATTAAGTACATGTACATGTTATAAGCGGTTATAGTATAGGTCAATGAAGACATACCTCAGACGACAGACAAAGACATGGAAGAGCACGTGCACAAGGCAATGTAGGGCGAGTTGTGACTGTCTGGATGCAGTGGGCGTTGTGATTGTGCCATGATGCGCTGAGCGATGTAGGGCGAGTTGTGATTGTGTCATGATGCGCTGAGCGATATTGGACGAGTAGTGATTGTGCCATGATGCACTGGTCCATTTATGAAGAGAAGTGAATGCGTCATGATGCGCTGAGCGATATAGAGCGTGTTGTGATTGTGTCATGATGCGCTGAGCAACATAGGGTGAGTAGTGATTGTGTCATGATGCGCTGAGCAATATAGGATGAGTAGTGATTGTGCCATGATGCGCTGAGCGATATAGGGTGAGTAGTGATTGTTCCATGATGCGCTGAACGACATAGAGCGTGTTGTGATTGTGTCATGATGCGCTGAGCGATATAGGGTGAGTAGTGATTGTTCCATGATGCGCTGAACGACATAGAGCGTGTTGTGATTGTGTCATGATGCGCTGAACGATATAGGATGAGTAGTGATTGTGCCATGATGCGCTGAGCTATATAGGGTGAGTAGTGATTATGTCATGATGCGCTGGGCGATGTAGAGCGTGTTGTGATTATGTCATGATGCGCTGGGCGATGTAGAGTGAGTAGTGATTGTGTCATGATTCTCAGGGACACCATGATGCTCAGCTGTCACCCATTGCCAAGGAACGGACCACAGACTCTTCGTAAGAATGAAGGAAACGCAGAATTTGTAAATATAAAATCCCTTCGGTGAGTTGTGCTCCTCTGCTGAAGAGCTCGGCACGCCTTGTAGAGTTCACAAGGACTGGAGTCTTCTTCATGGCCATTTATATGTATGGAAAAAACTTACAGCCGTTTCAGTCCCGTGCTTGCTGGAATCAGCAGGTTGGAAATGGCCACTATTTACTCGCGTACTACTTTCCATCGTAAGTATGGATGGGCTTTGCATTTTGTCCTGTTGTAATTATGAAACTCATTATGCACATGCCATATTGTTTAGCTTGTTACTGGACATGAAGGGGACATGTCTGCATCACGTTGTTGAACTCCAAGGGATTGGTCCGTGTTCTTCCCGAAGACGTACTACGTGTGTCCATCCTCTTGCAATCCTCTACAGAATCACTGGGAAAGGCGACAGAGACTCGTGAAATTATTTCCATATTGTCACCTATTTTAATTCTTCGGCCTGCTACTGTTTAGTGCAGTTGTTTTCACAATACAGATTTAAATCTGGTTCTTATTCTTCGACGGTGAGGTTAAGTTTGTGAACATTGTTGTTACGATATATCGATACAGAGTGAAGTGAACGGGAAGTGTATGTTGCCATGAAAACTGCAACCAGTTGGTGAACGTATATTTGGTGGGTGTACAGCTGTATATCCCGTCGCGATATAACCTTCGTGGTTGAAAACGACGTTAAACACCAAATAAAGAAAGAAAGAAAGAAAGCTGTATATCGGCTTGACTTTTTATTACAGTGATACCTGGGTTCTTGGAGTGGCTGACCTGTGCGTGTTTGTGTCTATGTGACTTTGAGTGACAATACCTGTAGCTATGAATGAACTTGTGTATATATGTCTGGGTGCATTCGTACAACAGTAGATAACTGCATCGACCTTGTCAAGGTACCGGCACATCTTTGTGTGTACAACTCTATGTTACGGATGCGGACTGAAAACCAGTGAACGGTGACCGAGTGAGGATTGCCTTGTACAGCTGAAAAGGGGCGAAGAGCCGGAACTGCAGTAGGCCACACATCGCTGTAACTTATTCTGTAGACACGTTTTGTACGTATGTCTGGTTACTGCTGAGGGACTGATCCTACACGATATTTACACGACTCAGTGCTGTTCTGTCGGAGACGGAGCCATGAGAAGCATGATATTTTTGCGCGTTGAAAAAACTTGTTTTCGGTGCAAGAAGGTTATTTACATGAGTTGTTGATGAAATGCTTTGTTTTATTTCGTGCCTAGTTGCATAATACTGCCTTTGTCAATCAGTTCCTTTTCCTCAGGTTCAGTTTTTTTCTTCTTCTTCGGGTGTTCTTAAACAAAGATGTATGTCCTGAATGTTCTTACTCGTTTTGCAACTTACAACTGTAAAGCGTACATTGTACTACAATCGTAAACCCCAATTCGCGTAGTCAGAGCTGCAGTTCTGGTTTTGAAGAAGCGAAGCTTCTTTTATTTTGTTGCTTTTTTTTCAACCCACAATAACGCAGCTATTTCCACAATCAAGAGAACCAACTTCGAAACCGTATGCCCCACGTTCGCTTTCAAAAGGAAGTGGGAAAGCGCACGATTACAATGGTGGACTCAGCGTTTTGGCAGCAGAGGGATATTATCGGCAGCAACCAAAAAGTGTGTATTGCCGTGGTTGTTAAATATTAATGCTATCCATATACGCCATATATAAATCACAGTTGCTTGCCAAAACCTGCAAAATCCAGGTGTTTTGTGGTGGGACAAATGCCTAAGTAGACCGTAAAATGATAGCAAGGATTTACTTTGTTCCATCTTGAGAGCGATGTCATGCAACTTGGCACATGTATATCTCGATGCGTGGATATTTGACCAGTGGCAATGATACTACAGACTCGGTGGCTTGACGGTTGCAAATGAACTGATATGTATTGGTTGCATTTGTCCTATATACTCTCTGCCTCTTTCGCTTTTTTCCTTTTGTCCTTTCTTGCAATCAGAGGTGTATGGCGGAGCATTGATTTTTAAACTGTGTTATAGAAATTTCGTTACTTGTTTCATTGTATGCTGTTCCTTTGTATGTGTGAATTATTTTCTTTGTTGTTTTGTTGTTGTTGTTGTTGTTGTTTTTGATGGTGTCTCCGTACGTCTGTCCTTGCATGTACGTGTGTTTACTGGGATAATAAGCATACTACTTTTGAGGATGTCCACCTGTACCTGTGTGCTTCGATTCTTGTTGATAGTTGTGTAATACACATTGCATTTGTCTCTGTTTTTAAACCGGTTCCATAGCATCCGTTGTGTTTTCAGATTGTCTTTCGTGTAATTGCCTCGAGCTCTGCCTGGGGCTGTCTCGCATCCTCGTTGTTCTAGTGTACGTTGTAATGATGTCCTTGTACTTTATGCCTGAAGTTAGTTCAGTGCATTCTTTTTCATCATTGCCTTCTGTTACTCAAGCTCTTCTTTTACTTATTATGTTGGTGAATTATCCGGTGCTTGAAACGGTGATTGTTAAATGCTCTTTTGTCTGTCATTTCAATGAATGAACCTCGAAAATGTGCTCCGGTATATTTGTTCAAACGGCAGTGAACCTTTCCACGTCTGTTCGCAACTGATTGCCATCCCGCAGTGGGGCACTGCGGTTATGAAATTAAAGGCCCCTCCTGTTTTTGGAACCGCAGGAGCTTTCTAGTTTGCTGTTAGGTAGATTTTTGGTTCCTCTTTCCTGTCATGCTCTCTTTTTCTTCATGAATTCTTTTCTTTTTTCTGCCTTCTTGCTCATTCACCTGTATTTTTTCCAAAAATCTCTTCTCTTGCCGCTTGTCTCGCGATTCATGTATAGTTTAATCTGTTAGTGTTCTGATGTAAGTCCAGCAGTAGATAGGTTAAGCCTATTTTAACATACTGGAAACTGGTAATCTTCCAGTAGGTATTAATTTAGTTTTACTAAAGCCTGCTGGGACACAAGTAATGGGTTAGTGCATTTGTAAACAGGAATCGCTTGACAAGTGGCCCCCTTCATCCCCCCTTCCTCGTCCTGATATGGCTCTGCGTAGTCGGCTGGACGTTAAGCAACAAATAAACAAACAAACAAAAAACTGATTGCCAGTTTCAAGTCCGTTGTTGTTAGGAATTAAGGAAGGACTAGTACTTCTGAAATAGCTTATATTATTTGCTTGTGGTTAAAATAATGTTCTCTTCATTTTTCTTCTAATGGATCGTTTAAATTTTGATTAAGGCTTTCGCCCTTACCTCAGCTGTTTTCTTCTAATCATCGATCGTTTTTAAGTTTATGCTCATGATGTTTACTTCAAAGATAATTGTAGTTATGAAAGAGAGTTACAAAACAAACAAAACCTTTCAGGGTTTTAAAATGAATACGCAAAACAAAAGTTGATCTAAGTGAAGAATTGAACAGTGTAGTGTCGCTTTTACAGAAGAATGTAACAGTGTCTAAGAAATTCACAGAGCGTCTTTGATTGTCGACATGTCACACGCAGTCCGGTAAACAGAAAAGGGTCTGTGAAAATGTGGTAAAGGAATGATTGTACCCGATGTCGGTCAAATAGCAAGGATCTCAAGAATGATTGTTTCTGTTGTACAGTTGCCCTCAACACGTGTATGTCTGCGAAATGCAGCTGTGGAGATTTTCGCCATCACTGTCGTCGTCGTCGTCATATACGTATTCTTTGTGTCTGTTCTCAAGAATGACTGTGTCGGTTCTGCAGTTACCCTAATCACGCAGCTGTGACGTTTGGGCCCATCGTCATCATCTTCCTCCTCGTCAGGTTTTTAACGTAATTTGTGTATGTTCTTTCTGTGGTTATGTTAGCCTTTGTGTGTATAGGTGTGACTGTGCCCGCGCGTGTGTGTGTTGGGGAGGGGGCGTTAAAAATGTACTATCGTTTGAATCTTGGTTTCCTTTTTGTTCCTGCTGCGTCAGTGTTGGTGTTTAATGTGTGTTGTGTGCATCACGATGAAGGCTGGGCGGTTGGTGTTTAATGTGTGTTGTGTGCATCACGATGAAGGCTGGGCGGTTGGTAGTTTTCCCGCTACTTTCTTAGCCTGGTTAAAACGAATGTTAGTTGTCCGCACAATGCGTCCATTTCAGACAGGATTTACGTGTATGTGAACATCTGAGCTGACAAGAGTTTTTGACATACATGTTCTTTAGGAATGACTGAAATGACCGAGATGCTTAAAATTGTTTTCTTTTCTTGTAACTGTATATTGCAGCTGGTCCTCATAGAATGCAACATCAGCTCCAGTGTTTTCTTATTTGAAGCTTATTTAACGATAGGCCATTGTTAAAATAAACGAAAGTCTTGAGATTCACTCTGAAAGTTATCATTTCAAAGTGTTTGTTTTGTGGGAGAGGAAATAACCACTTTTTCTTTGCATGGGATCGTTTTGGTATAATTATCTTCTACTGACAATTAGTTTGTCATTTTTTTGTTTTTTTACTATTAATAATTATATAACTTACGCAAGCTGTACAACAAAATTACGACAGATCTCGTCTTTCGCTTAAGTTTCATTTATTTAGGCTTAATTTCCAGGTTTTTTTTAAATTCATTTTGACTTCATTAGTACACAAACAAGATCTCTCATTTATGCATAATGTGTTGGAGACAAGTGGTTTCAATTGTTTTGTTTTACCAAAGCGTATAATGAAATGTCAGTGGGTTACTGTTGCGTTGGCGGATGTTAAAAAGATATTTTAGTGCCAATAATCGTTTTAATTTCGCATAGCTTCGTGGCTGAAAATGTTCCTTTTTTGTCAATAAAGAGGGGAGTTGGAATGTGTCCTTTCGAAGTAACAATACCAGGTAGTGTCAATAGATGTTTGGCAGAACAAAGTAAAATATTTGGGTTTGTTTTTGATGTCTTCACTAGCGCATTGCGACTCCAGGCGTTACACAGAAACGGGCCATGGCGAGGGAAAATCTTTAAATTAATGTACTAATTATGATGTTACCAACGACAATTATCGTAAGGTATGGCAAGCATCTCTGAATTAAGATATGATTATAAATACCCTACAATCGCACTCATAGAAGAACCTTAGACATGAAAAAACAATCATGATATTGATAACGTTATTCTTGCAGCAGTAGACCTAGTGATAACGACGTTACCCCCCGCGGGTTAGGGGGAGTCCCATATTGGTTGGGACGAGAAAGAATTTACCCGATGCTCCCTAGCATGGATTCTGTTTCTCCTTTTATCCTTGTTAAGTGTTTCTTGTATAGAATATAGTCAATTTTTGTAAAGATTTTAGTCAAGCAGTATGTAAGAAATGTTAAGTCCTTTGTACTGGAAACTTGCATTCTCCCAGTAAGGTAATATATTGTACTACGTTGCAAGCCCCTGGAGCAAATTTTTGATTAGTGCTTTTGTGAACAAGAAACAATTGACAAGTGGCTCTATCCCATCTCCCCCCTTCCCCCGTCGCGATATAACCTTCGTGGTTGAAAACGACGTAAAACACCAAATAAAGAAAGAAAGATAAGGACGTTTGGGTTGTTTGACTTATTTGTGTATCTGCTGATCCCTTCTCCCTTCTGTGTCATGTGGTAAATGTGTGTGTTTGTTGGTTTATTTATATTGTTCTTTGATCTGTATTGTTGGTTGATATGTAGCGCTAGCAATTTTTCCGGTGCATATATATGGTTATGTCTGCGTCTATTCGTCGTTTTGTGTCCCTGTGAATATTATATAAGTAGTCTACCTTGTGCAGATTGGAACTGAAGCTCTTTCCATGAAGTCAAAAATGAACGCTCCGCCAATTCTGTTCTGATTTCTTTTTTTCTTTCTTTTTCATTTCTCTCTTCATTGCGAGAGGTTAGACTTCCTCTTTGAAATTTGTTCTTTTTTTCAGCGATGCTTGTTGGTATTTGTCTCATCTGCCGCTTCTCTGCCGCAGTCTGGAGTGTAAAATACTGTAATATAGAGTAATGTATTTAATTCGCTTTTACCCAGTCGAAGCCCCTCCCCGGGCTCAGAAGGAATGTACGGAATGCAACAAAGGTGTTCTGATGATGAACAATTTACTGGTGACAATGATGTTGAGTAGAAATGACATTCTACGGACATTTTGTGTTGAGTTGAATCTGCCATTTTACATGCAAATACGAGCAGGACGAATGCGGGAAGATGAAGCATGGTGCGCTTTTTATTTCAGGTGCACGTGAGAATTAAGTTTCAGTTGATTTGATTTTGTTTCTCCCTCTCATTCGTCAGTTTAAAAATGTTGAAGTGATGCTGTTGAAGACAATTTAGTTATGATGATTATTATTACCATGATTGGAGTCCCATGAATAAATTGCGAGTGAGAAACAATTCCCGTGTGAAAGACAATATGTGGATGCAAGTCTGTCTGTCTGTCTGTGTATGTGTGTTCGTGTGTGTGTGTGTCTTGTTCATGCGTGTGTTTTATAACTACATGTTAGTGCCTACTGACACCACACGTATGACATTAATTCTTTCAAAAGTTATAAGAAGAATGCAAGATGAAGACAGTGATATCGGACCCAATTGCCCAGTGTTGCAAAGAAGAAAGAAGAAAACTGCGCTTAAACTCTTTTTGTTATGATAAAGTATTGTAACGTAAACTGTTCAATACTAGATACAGAAAACGCTCGTAGATGTGATGTAAAAGTCCAAAGAAACTCCTATTAATTGATCTAAACACAGGATGTCAGTGATTACCGTTCTTCTAGGTCATCTTGAAATTCTGCCAAAGGTGGCCTTTCCTCATAAGTAAATTGTGTTTTTACCGGAAAGACAGTTACGCCATGATCTTATGATTTACGCAGCAGTGATTTGTCATCTCTCGTTTCTCCACAAGAACCACTGAGCAAAATAAAAGTTAAGGCCTCTCAGAAAACAACGAACTCATGAGAATGACACAAAGCCATATGAAAATATATTCTGCTCTGTTAAGCTTACCCCAGCGAGATAAACCTTTAAAGCGGACAAAATTGCAGCTTCCATCGAAACACAGTTGTAGACAGGGAGACGCACGCGCACACGCACACACGTACGAACATGCACGCACGAACAAGCTCACACATGCAAGCACGCACATATATATACACGTGCACGTATAAACGCACGGACAGATGGTGTAAATATGAATTCCTGTCCAAAAGGCTAAGTTTAAACAATTTAAAACAAGTCGCGTAAGGCGAAAATACAACATTTAGTCAAGTAGCTGTCGAACTCACAGAATGAAACTGAACGCAATGCAACGCAGCAAGACCGTATACTCGTAGCATCGTCAGTCCACCGCTCATGGCAAAGGCAGTGAAATTGACAAGAAGAGCGGGGTAGAAGTTGCGCTGAGAAGGATAGCACGCTTTTCTGTACCTCTCTTCGTTTTAACTTTCTGAGCGTGTTTTCAATCCAAACATATCATATCTATATGTTTTTGGAATCAGGAACCAACAAGGAATAAGATGAAAGTGTTTTTAAATTGATTTCGAAAATTTAATTTTGATCATAATTTTTAATTTTCAGAGCTTGTTTTTAATCCAAATATAACATATTTATATGTTTTTGGAATCAGAAAATGATGGAGAATAAGATGAACGTAAATTGGGATCGTTTTATAAAACAAATATTTTTTTTTACAATTTTCAGATTTTTAATGACCAAAGTCATTAATTAATTTTTAAGCCACCAAGCTGAAATGCAATACCGAAGTCCGGGCTTCGTCGGAGATTACTTGACCAAAATTTCAACTAATTTGGTTGAAAAATGAGAGCGTGACAGTGCCGCCTCAACTTTCACGAAAAGCCGGATATGACGTCATCAAAGACATTTATCAAAAAAGTGAGAAAAAAACATCTGAGGATATCATACCCAGGAACTCTCATGTCAAATTTCATAAAGATCGGTCCAGTAGTTTAGTCTGAATCGCTCTACACACACACACTGACACAGACAGACAGACTCGTCTCGATTCCCCCCTCTATGTTAAAACATTTTTGACTAAATGTAAAAAGATGAGTATGCAAGCACGCACACATACATTCTCACACGCACGCACGCGCGCGCGCGCACACACATACACACCAACAAACACACACGCACGCGCGCGCGCGCTCTCACTCCCAAGCAGACTATTTACCATCTGCCAAGCCCGCTTGCACAGTGGAACGTCGATGATGCGTTTTGCTGCGAAGATGACTGTCTTCTAAAGCGGCATTGACGAGCAGCTATTAGCAGGTAAGGCCGTCCGAGAAAGAGTGTCTGTCCTTGTGTCTGTCTGTTTGTCGAACGTCGAGACTGCTTTTTGCTGCAGAGGTGAGAATTCCCCAAAACACTAACCAGCAGTTACGGTCATCCGAGAGGAACAGAAAGGGAGAAAAATAGAATCTGTCGGTCTGTCTATCTCAGTATTTGTCTTTTTGCCGTGTCTATCTGTCCAAAATGGTTTGTGTCTTTTAAGACCTGCTTTGTCTTTTTACATTTAGTCAAGTTATGACTAAATGATTTAACATCGAGGGGGGAATCGAGACGAGGGTCGTGGTGTATGTGTGTGTGTCTGTGCGTGTGTGTGTGTGTGTGTAGAGCGATTCAGACTAAACTACTGGACCGATCTTTATGAAATTTGACATGAGAGTTCCTGGATATGATATCCTCGGACGTTTTTTTCTTTTTTTCGATAAATGTCTTTGATGACGTCATATCCGGCTTTTCGTGAAAGTTGAGGCGGCACTGTCACGCTCTCATTTTTCAACCAAATTGGTTGAAATTTTGGTCAAGTAATCTCCGACGAAGCCCGGACTTCGGTATTGCATTTCAGCTTGGTGGCTTAAAAATTAATTAATGACTTTGGTCATTAAAAATCTGAAAATTGTAAAAAAAAAATTTTATAAAACGATTCAAATTTACGTTTATCTTATTCTCCATCATTTGCTGATTCCAAAAACATATAAATATGTTATATTTGGATTGAAAACAAGCTCTGAAAATTAAATATATAAAAATTAAAACGAAGAGAGATACAGAAAAGCGTGCTATCCTTCTCAGCGCAACTACTACCCCGCTCTTCTTGTCAATTTCACTTTGCTGCGTTGCATTGCGTTCAGTTTCATTCTATGAGTTCGATAGCTACTTGACTAAATGTTGTATTTTCGCCTTACGCGACTTGTTACATTTAGTCAAGTTTTGACTAAATGTTTTAACATAGAGGGGGGAATTGAGACGAGGGTCGTGGTGTGTGTGTGTGTGTGTGTGTGTGTGTGTGTGTGTGTAGAGCGATTCAAAGTAAACTACTGGACCGATCTCTATGAAATTGTTCATGAGAGTTCCTGGGTATGATATCCCCGGACGTTTTTTTCATTTTTTCGATAAATGTCTTTGATGACGTCATAATTATCCGGCATTTTGTAAAAGTTGAGGCGGCACTGTCACACCCTCATTTTTCAACAAAATTGATTGACATTTTGGCAAAGTAATCTTCGACGAAGGCCGGACTTTGGTATTGTATTTCAGCTTGGAGGCTTAAAATTTAATTAATGACTTTGGTCATTAAAAATCTGAAAAGTGTAATTAAAATTGTTTTTTATAAAACGATCCAAAATTACGTTTATCGTATTCTTCATCATTTTCTGATTCCAAAAACATATAATTATGTTATATTCGGATTAAAAACAAGCTCTGAAAATTAAAAATATAAAAATTAAATTTCCGAAATCGATTTAAAAACACTTTCATCTTATTCCTTGTGCGTTCCTAATTCCAAAAACATATAGCATGGGTGAAACTCTTCCGCCTCAGGGCGGAAATCCGCCAAATGAAATTGGTCAAATAAGGAATTCCTTATTTTGAAAATCTTTTAAAAAAAAAAATAATAAAAAAAAAAATTCTTTTTTTTCGCCGGCGATCCGATTCGTTTTTCCCCTAACACAGTGACCGGACATCGCTGAGTCGTTGTTTCACTGGACGCGCGAATTATCGGACTACAGCTTGGCATTTGTTACCATGTTTAATGTGCAAATTTGTGTGTTTGAGATACCAGGATAGGCCTACTTTTACCCTTAAAAGCCTGATTTTTCGTTTTCTTCCTGCAGGGGCGGACAAGGGAGGGGGTTTCTGGGGTTTCCGGAAAAAAAACCCAGCCAAAAAATAAAAATATTTTTTAGGTGCATTTCTTTATTTTACATTGAGTTTCAATTTTTGGGGTGACAAAATCTGCTGCCTGAAACTGGTAATGATCATCCTCAGAATGCACCAGATTGCACCATTTTGCATCCTTTTTTTCAAAATTTTCCGGGGGAGCATGCCCCCGGACCCCCCTAGCAAGCTAGGCGCTTTGCGCCGTCGGCTCGGCGCTTCGCGCCTTCACACCCATATCTTCACAATATACTTTTGGGAAACCCCCCCATAAAATGAACTGATCCGCCCCTGCCCTGCACCCCACCAGGGCTTGGGCGGCCCCTGGACCCTAGCCTCATTTTCCTTATTTTCAATTCTGATCAGTTTCACCCATGATATAGATATGATATGTTTGGATTAAAAACACGTTCAGAGAGTTAAAAAGAATAGAGATATAGAAAAGCGGGCTATCCTCCTCAGCGCAACCGCTACCGCGCTTTTCTGTATTGTTAATGTCACTGCCTTTGCCACGAGCGGTGGACAGACGATGCTACGAGTGTACGGTCTTGCGGAAAAAAATGCTTTGCGTTCAGTTTCATTCTGTGAGTTCGACTGAGCTTGACTAAATGTTGTATTTTCGCCTTACGCGACTTGTTCTTTTGTTAATTTTGTCGATCAAGTTGATTTCACGTCCTCTGTGGGTATCAATGTATTTTCATTGAGGTATATTCAGTACGTTCGTCTTGCATCCTTCATCCGTTTCTTTTTTGTTTTTCCTTTTTGCTTTTTTTCTGCAAATACACGCGCGGGGGGGGGGGGGGGGGTAAGGGGGCTGAAGCCCAGTTTCATTCTTAATTCTATTTCCTTTTTCATTCTAATTTATTCACCCTCCAGTTCATGGTTTAGCATCCTACTTAACTAGTTATCTTTTAAAAAAAACGCTTTTAAATAATGACACAATCAAAGTTGCAAAAAAATCTGTTTACTTATTTCTTGATGTGCAAATAAAAGAAAATTCCACAAAGTATAGCCGTTTGCTCCTAAAAAGGCGCACAATTTCAAAATCAAGGTCGCGAGAAAAAAACCACTCTCTCCTGCATTGTACGTCGGCTTGGTTCTTCTGACCAATGTTCCGTCTTCGTGAAGAACAGTACTATGCAGGAAAAAGTGGAGGAGAACATCATTAAAGATACTTTCATTTCCGTTAAAGCCGTCGTAATTCACCGTCGGTGCGGCAAGGCTTTTACCTGACGTGAGAGCATCCTTCCACTTGGACACATACCCAACATCTAGAGCCTGGCTGCTGTCTGCGAAGAGTGGACATTGTGTATGTATGTGTGTGTGTGTGTGTGTGTGTGTGTGTGTGTGTGTGTGTGTGTGTGTGTGTGTGTATGTGTGAGTGTGTGTGTGTGTGTGAGTGTGTGTGTGTGTGTGAGTGTGTGTGTGTGTGAGTGTGTGTGAGTGTGTGTGTGTGTGTGTGTGTGAGTGTTTGGGTGTGTGTGTGTGTGTGTTTGGGTGTTTCTTTGTGGGTTTTTTTCTGGAATGAGAGCAGGATTTTGATTTAAAGTGCCGATTGCAAAAACATATGTGACTGAGGGAAACGTCTGCCTTTTACTCTGATATGCCTTGAATGTGAATAGTTTTTACAAACTGAGTAGGCCGAGTTATTAGTACAGGGTGACCTCGTCTCGTGTGACCCACTGGGTTCAAGCGACACGAAACGACAATGAACAAACAAATACACAAATCTGAACATACTGCGAAAATAATTCAGCTAGAAAAGCCCACCTGGCAAAAGAGAACCTGCTTGTTTAATAAGTCTCGAAGTACAAAGATGTTGTCCTCTTATGTAAAAACAAAACCACAAACAAAAAACCTAAAAACGAAACCGCTCTGTAGTAATGTACAGTACATGATCCTTCGCACGACAAGATGAAGAACAATATCTACGTTCGTAATATAG
This sequence comes from Littorina saxatilis, assembly GCF_037325665.1. Lineage (NCBI taxonomy): Eukaryota > Metazoa > Mollusca > Gastropoda > Littorinimorpha > Littorinidae > Littorina > Littorina saxatilis. The sequence continues at coordinate 49,416,594 of NC_090246.1, forward strand.
GAGTGTATTTCTATTCGTCCTTTACTGTATTTCAAGTAGTTGACTTTATTTTGTACAATAAATATTGTGCAATGTTTTGCACTGCACTTTTCTCAGCATTCTTACCTTGATATCGTTGGAGACAAGCTTGAAACGTTTCTGTCCAATTTGACACAAGGCTTCCATAACCAAGTAAATCCGTGCATAGAGCTCATCTTCAGCAGGATGCAAATGTAATTTAGTCGAAAATTCGTTCATTTGAATTATTTGTGTCACACAATTCAGTTTAAACAATTCTCTATCACTGTCTTTATTCATACGTGCTTTGTTTTCCTTTCCAACAAATCCATTAATGCGCATAATCATCAAATAATAAATTGGCATTGTTCTGTCCGATTTTTCTTTGAATTCCATCTTCTGTCCTTAATGACTGCCACATCAATAATAGTGTTTCTATACCGGGTTTAGCAAACAGGGAAACACAATTCCAGTGAATCACTTCAAGATAGTATTCATTATCCACATAATTGTCTTGTTTAAATCATGTTTACAACGTTGATTTCATACAGCAGGTTGCTAGAACGGACTGACAATCTCAGATTGAATTACCCGACACTAAATACCCAAGAACACGCTATTGCATTTGTGTTAAGGCCAAAAAGAAAAATATGTCTGTTTCCGGTAACCCGACCGATCCTATTTTTAAGCGCCGACCCTAAAGGTTTTTTTCGCTTTTCGCACACACACACACACACACAAAACAAAACAAAAACAAAAAAAATATGAAGTCAGGTATACTTTATTTAGTTTCAATATATCTAGGTCAAAAACATGTGCTAAATAATTGTAAGTAAACTAAGGAAGCGTTTAAAAAAATAAATTAAAAAAACACGTAAAAAGACGGTAACAAAACGTAAGAAAAAGGTAAAAAAAAATTAACAAATTTATAAAAATAAAAAAATTAAAAAACGACCGACCGACCCTATTTTTTTCGGCGATATTGCCGGAAACAGACATATTTTTCTTTTTGGCCTAAGATAAAGTACACATATAAAACAGAATTTAAAGAAAATGACTTTTTTGATCTTAACATTAATAAATACAGACTCGTCAAAAACTTTTTATTTCCTTCTCAGACGAAATAAAGGTTCATTTCTAAATGCACTTGTTTTACAAGAAAGACACAAACTTTTCTGAAGATTATTTCAGCATAGCAAGAAGCGCGTTTCCGTCATCTCTCCTCATTTTAACGGCTAGTCAATTGATAAATACGGATACATTCCAGAATGATTCCAGAAAAAATAAACAAGGATAAGTCTGTATTGTTCACACTTCACATATATTGAGGGGAGTGGATTTTAAGCATTGTACCTTTGCTGCCAACTCAAAGAAGAATGATCGTAACATTATGTTTAAAGATAATTACCGAAGGCGTCATTTTGGAACGTTTTCTGACAATTTGGACCTTAAAAAGTTCAAGGGACATTCGCTGTACTGTAATTTAAAAACACTTGCAATGATTTACTCAAAACTGCTCCGAAACTATGCCAAATGATTAAACTGAATTTTAATCAGCGAGCGGTTTGCATCGCCCAGCTCTCCTGTCAGGAGTCCGAATTTGCGATTCCTAAACGCCCCACTGAACGACTGACGTCACATGTCGCTTCGGTCTTTTCCGGAGGAACACCGAGTGTACATAATACACACTTCTGGATCTGGATCTGGATAACCCGCCTGGGTTGGTGGTTGGCGGGTGCGCCACAGAAGCCGACGACGACTATCAACGTGACGTTTTTTGGGTGTGCGCATCTAAAAGAGTCTTAAAAGTTCACTGTACACAAGGTGGATATAGTGTACAACTCCAGCTGGTCTTCTTGCTGCTGTACTTGCGGTTTTAGTCCGTTTGCCCTAGAATGTATTTCGCAACGAAAACCGTGCCACTGTTTCATTCATCTTGGTGTGTTAAATCTGAAAGCAATATAAGTGAACGAACAATTGAAAACATATCACGTTACTAAACTGTAGCTCAGTGTTTCAGTGTGACGTGGAAGTGTTAATATCTTCTGTATCAGGCAAGTCGATTCGGTTTCACCTGAACGACTGCGAGAGGCGAGCGCAAACCGTTGTGTTGTTCAGAAATGGTGTTCCCTTTGATATTTTAGTGGACATTTAACTTCAAATGCAACCTTTCTTAGCCGTAGAGTTGGTAACAGAACCTTCATGCGCGAGAAACGCCACATACGACGGAGTAACCCTGAAATGCCTTCACTTTTGTAGCCCTGTCTGTCAGTTGCTGTCGTAGCCTAGTGGTTTGTGCTCCAGCTTGAAGGTCTGCTGACTCGGGTTCGACTCCCTTCCTGGTTACAGTTTTTTTTCTTGTTTGTTTTATTTTTGTCATCTATTTTGTGTCCTAAATTCCACCCTTCAATCTTTCCAACCATGATGCATTCCGTTTATTTTTTAAATTTTATTTTTTATTTTTTTAAAACCATTTCCGCCAAAGCGGTTTAGCACGGTGGTATGTTATAATGAAAACGCGATCACACAAAGCTCACGTGTGCACAGTCTGCAAACTAAACGGCGTGGGCTCACCGTATTAGCCAATAACAAGCACACATATTAAACCGCAGCGCAAAGCGTTAACATTAGTACAACTTGAAGAAATCAATATAGTTACCAGAAACAAAACCGTGCTTCGCACCGAACAGTTCGACAGTGACTGACCTACTGACCGAACCGCACCTCTCGCTTGTGACAGTCGCTCATGATACAACCATTCTTTTGCCGAGTCTGAAATTGATCTTCATAAAACTATGTGTAAGTGTAACAAAAGACAAAAACTAATTTCTTTCATATTGCCTGAATAATAACTTTATTAACTGATAATCAAGGTGGCATCGCCGAATGACTGCAAGTGCAACGCAATCGAAATGGCACGTAGTGTTCCCGCTCCGGAAAAGGCCGAAGCGGCTGTGACGTCAGTCGTTCAGTGGGGCGTTTAGGAATCGCAAATTCGAGTCCGGGCTTCCGGCGGTCGTCATCATTATATTTATTTAGTTTTCATATATACCCATTCTTCAAAGCAGATTAAGACCGTTGGATTGAGGGTGTCAAACCTACAGTCTAGCTAACGCATGCAAAGTCCGTGCCGAACAGGGTTAAATCGCTTCGCATAACAGAAACAAACACATACATGTACTTTGGAGAATAATTACGGTCTGCTATGACTACCAAACACAGCATTCAGATTTGAAAAATGCCGCAACGCTCAAACACTAATTCAAAGACCTTCTCCGTGTGTGTTGTCATCTATTTAACTCCCAAAACGAACTTTGCAGCTCACGGTTCAATTTCAAATCTGTATCTCTAGGAATAGCGTATGAAATACTCAGGGTGGAAAAGTAGGACGAAAACTAGGAGTCACGCAAAGTGCGTCGCAATGAGAATTACAATCTGGGGTTTCCTACTGAAAACACAGCCGTTTTCAATTTGAGTAACTCGGCGCTCAAACGTTTATTTTAAGGTATTCCTGGTGGGAGGTCACATAATTACAACCCCCAACCCGAACTGTATAGCTCTTGGGGCGATTTGGGACAGTTTTCTAATAATCCCTTTAAAACGTCTAAATTGTTGTATCAGTACTAAAGGATGCTTGGAGGAAATTTATGGGGATTATTGTGACGTGGCCTGCATGTGACCATGTGGCACTAAACACAGTCCCCAAAAAATGTAACGATGTTCACAGGCATTTTTCATGCGCATTTATTTGATTCGTTGGAAAGTAAAAAAGTGGAGAAACGTGGAAAGTCAGATTACCGAGTTAGGCGATGGCTAAACTAATAACTTCTAAAGAACAGTTTCTTCTATTGTTATCTTAGTGTAGTCTTTCAAAACAAATATATTGCAAGATCAAAGAAATTACATTTAGTCTCAAAAGCACTGCACAGATATGTCTGTAGAACTCTGAGCAGTTTGATTGAAAACAATATCTATAATTGCGACGGTGTTGTGGACATGAAATTCTGTACACGCCGAACAAAACTGCTTGAAAGTTAGGATTTTTTGTAGTATTTAATTAAAGTTCGCTGTTTAAATTATCAAAAAAGCAAAGCCGCTCTCAACAAAATAAACGCAAGACACATGTTTTAAAAATAAAATCGCATTTTTAAAGCATTGAAGAAATATCAGGTACCGTGCACTACATTTATAATTGTAGTACTGAAATGGGAAGATGTGCGTCAGTTTAGGTCAGTCCCATCTAGATTTGAAGATTAATGTACTTTATCCTTCAAACTATTTGCTAGGTTATCTTCCTTTTAAACAGTAATTGGGGTAACATTTCAACGTTACATACACACACAGTCATCATCTCTAATTTGCAGAAGCCATGACACCGCTCACTACTACAACTTTCCTGTTGCTATGTTCAGGAGGGACTGAAAGGACATCGGTGAACTGACTGCTAACATACACAAAAATCAAGCCTCACAAACATTGTTAATCGTACATTTTGATTAGATGATGTAATTCACTTGTTTTATATTGGATTTGATCAAATGTTCCAACCATTTATTTATCGTATATTTGACATTTGATATCTTTTTATCCTCAAAATTATTATGACGTTTACTGATGTACCTGGCAATGATGTGTCCGAATTTCTTCCTTTTTATTTTCTCCTTTTGTTTTTCTTGTTTTTTTTTTTTTGGGGGGGGGGGGTTAAACCCAACTTAATAATCATACATTCAATGTTCAAATCTGGTTCCAGAGAAACTTGATGATCAACATGGACACGGAAATTATCAACAACAACAACAAAACCTAAAACCATTCTGATTTGTTTCAAAACAAAAATGCGTGTGTGTGTCTATGTGTGCGTGTGTGTGAGTGTGTGCGTGTGTGTGTGTGCGTGTGTGTGTGTGTGTGTGTGTGTGTGTGTGTGTGTGTGTATGTGTGTGTCTACTTGTTCGTATGTGTACACGCGCACCAGTGCCTGTGTGTGCGTGTGTTTGTGTGTGTGTGTGTGTGTGGGTGTGTGTGTGTGTGTGTGTTTTGCACGCGCGTACCAGTGCCTATGTGAGTGTGTGTGTGTGTGTGTGTGTGTGTGTGAGGGGGGGTTGTTGAGTGTGTGTTCGCGCGCACTGGTATGTGTGTGTATTTGTGGGTGTGGGTGTGTGTGTGTGTGAGGGGGGGTTTGTTGAGTGTGTGTTCGCGCGCACTGGTATGTGTGTGTATTTGTGGGTGTGGGTGTGTGTTTGCACGCGTGCATGCCTGCGTATATCTGCGTGCATGCGTGTCTGTGTGTTCGTTTTTTTCTTGGTTATTTACAAATACTACACGACGAAATTGCAAAGGTTTGTTTTCTTCACAAGGGGCAACAAAGACATATTTGATTCGACTTCCATTCAAGGACGTCAGCGTATCATTTGGAATTCGGTCCTTAGATATCTATGTGTATTAATTTAAATTTCGTTATTTCCTGGATTATTGTATTATTTTATTTTTAGTCAGAAAACCTGCTGAAATAATTTAAACATTGAACTACTGCAACATGCAGGACAAACATTTGATAATTTTGATCGTTTCAAATTATGCATAGGCAAGGAACCTAACAGTTATACAAAAACTCAGCGCAGCTCAACAACAATTTTTTTTTTATCAAAGACAAACAAATACTCCATTTGTGTGACGTTTGCATTCAACCATCATGCCAAACGGAAGTGTCAAGGGACAAAAATCGGACAATAGTGGAGGGCGTCCCAATCCGGTTCTGGCTGTGACTTTTGGGAGGATGGGAGTAACATTCTGAATCACTTCTGGATTAGTCTTGGCTGTTTAAATTGTCATATTGATAGATTGGGATAGCAGAATAATCCACAAAATGTCAATGTTTAATGATTTCTTGTTAGAAAAGATCTTTCCGGGAATCCATTTTAGCAAACGAACACCCCGAAAAGCTGAAGGCAACGCAAAAAAAATAAGATTAAAAAAACCCGCATAGAATAAAAGACTTTTTCGGTGTAGTTCTTTATATTGCAACGGTAAATTGTAAATAAACAAATATAGAAAGGATTCAAGCTCACCACCAATATCTGTGTCGACATACAAATCATTGTACATTTTCAAAGTTACACGTACATGATGTAATTTTCGTAGAACTCTTCAAATATAGCAGAAGAAACAAGCCACCAATACTTAATCTAACATAACTTGCAAAAATCATTCCTGCGAGAAAAAGTTTCGGTTTTTTGTTTAAATAATTGCAATGTTGTGCTCCTTTTCCAATCAATTTAGACAAATGTTGTGACACAAATAAATGAAAGTCAACATTTAAAACGTTTGACCTACAGAATCAAAATGTATCATTTTCCACACACGTGAAATTACCTCAAACAGCAATAAGAAATGGTTCGTCAAAGACTCGGGTTGTACTTGTCCTTGTAACTTTGATTTAAATGTACTTGCTTTGATAAGTTTTGCAGAGTTCGCCAGATTGCAAAAGGTTTCCACAGAGCACCGACTAAAGCTCGTTCCCCACACCATGTACAATTCGAATCCGAACGATCAAAGAAAACACACGTCTAATTTGTCATACTTTATTTACCGTGACATAGTTTAGATGTGACCATTTTGTTCAGTATTTTATACTGACAATTCAATACGCTGATTCTTATTGTCTGTGGCTTCCTGTATGAGTGAAACACGTGTATGAAACGTGAAATAAGCGTTCGCTTGAGTTCCTGTCCCTGTTGTTTTTTCCTTTTATTATATATTTATGTGTATCATGTTTCAATGGAAAAAAGTCCTTTATATACCAAAAGTAATTTCTGACTCGTAGAAAAATAATTTAGCATAACAGTTTGTGGACGAGGACACACAAATACACTTGTGTTTTTTTATATTGCGAAACGCAGATTTGTTCCACCCTGTGTGCAAGGGGTGAGAATGTCGGTCACCAATGCTGCGTTAATTTTGTGGACGAAAGTTTCCTCTGTTTCTAAGTTGTTCTCATTGCCCGAGAAAAATGCACTATGCTATTACTATATTGTAAAAAAAAAAATAATAATAATAATAATTGTTGAAGTAGCCAATATTGTGAATGCATGTTGTTTTATTCTACAATATCTCTAAATTTGTTGCACAAAGCTCGATTTGGGGCAATTCCAAACAGTCTGGTTTAAAGCTGAAGACTCCAAAAACATCTCTGTTACAAAGATAACACGAATTCGAGACTGAAAAACAATCAGTTGAAATCTGGAGGTTATGTTTATAACGATTTCTCGTATGCATTTAGTTCGTGGATTAACCTCGTTTCACACCGGCTTTTCAAAAACGAGAAAAAGATGTTGGTCAATGTATGTAAATAGTATTGTATATTCATTCAAAGTTATCAACTGTTTGAGGCGACTCACTATTTTGCAAACATTCTGACTTTCAGCTAATAAAAACAAAACTGTTCAAAATCTGCTTCACCTGCGTGTGCGCGCCGTTTTCTTCTTTAACTTACATCAGTGATGTTTGCCCTGGGAGTCGATGAGAGCTATGCCACCCTCATTTCAATGATGGGAGTGAAGGGCAAAGAAGACATTTTGGCAAATGTGCATGGCCAGCGTTCGAGATAAGGCTTACAAGTACAAGTAAAGTGAGCCACTTCCCAAAAACAAGTAACGGATATTATGCATTAAATATCAACATTTAGACATGTTTATTTATTGAATGTTTGATCAGAAAAAAACCATACAGCACAGTCACAGATCTTCGACTCAAAGGCCGTTGAAGTAAGACACATCGAAGAGGAAAGGAAGTAACGAAGTATCAACCTTTGCTTGGAAGATTCCCAGTTGAGGAAGACCTTTAGTCTTCCGATGTCTGTTTCTGCGACGGAGCTGCTGAGATCCTCCTTCTAGACCTCCTCCTCCTTTACCTCTTCTTCCTATCCCTCCTCCTCCTCCCCTTCCTCCACTTCAAACACTTTCTCTTCCAGCTTTTTCTCCACGTCCTTCAGATCCACTCCTCCTCCTCCTCCTCCTCCTCCTCCTCGGGGTCTTGATTTGGCCTATTATGGTCCGCTGGACCCGAAAAGCAACAGCTAACTAACTAACTAACTCCTCCTCCTCCTCCTCCTCCTCCTCCTCCTCCTCCTCCTCCTTTACCACCACCACCACCACCACCATAACCTTCATCCCCTTTCCTCCTCCTCATCATCATCATCGTCAATCACTCACACCACCATCATCACCCACACACCCGTCACACAGTCAAACCAACCTGTCATATTCGACAGGAGCTCGAGTCAGTGGTGATAGGCTGGAGATAGATTTAGAGGAAGGGGATAGGGTGGGGATAGATTTAGACTGGGAACGGACAGGCTGGGGAATGGGGGTGGAGCTGGGGCCCCCAAAGGGGCGTGCAGGCTCTGCGTGGCGTGACGCACCAGATCTCCGGGTTTTCCCACCAATTAGTTTCCCATGCCACTTGTCAAAAAACGTGTGACTGATGATGTCCTTCGTCCTTCATCTTCTTTCAGACCGTGTCAATTTTAGAGGGGGGAGAAGTTCGTTTTTATTCCACCGTGAAATATCGCATCCAAGTTGTGCAATTTTTCTATACAAAAAAAAATATATATATGAAAAATGGTCGAGGATAGGATATCTTCAAAGCCCCAAGCCGTATTTAATTCCCTAGATCTGATTTTATCCTAAAGTCGGCTAACTGTTCTTTGTAAGGCGAGGAGACATAGACTACAATCGGTCTGATTTACTGCATTTCTTCTTGTACTTTGTTTCTCTTTTACTTCTACTTCGTTCTCGTCGTCGTTCTCGTCGTCGCCGTCATTCTGCTGTTTTTGTTGATGATTTTGCGGTTTCCTTCTTTTGTCGGGATGGGTGAACTAATTTTTTTTATATCAATATATAGTCTTTCTTTCTATTCTTTTTTTTTTTTAATTTCTATCTTTCTTTCTCCTCGTCTCTCTTTCTTTTTTTCCTTTCTTTCTGTATTTCTTTCTTCCTTTCTTTCTTTCTTTGTTTCATAATGACGCTTACTACGGTCATTCCTGTGATTAGCTTTTCGAGGAGACACTCCTGAATTGAACTAAGATTATTAATGTGTTTCTAATGATCATTATTTGCCTTTATTCTCTTTACTTCCATCGTCCTATCATACCGACAAAAATCATGACGTGGTGGGCGGTTATGATTTATAAGGAAACAAGTTTTTCTTTCTCTGTCTTTACCTGTCTGCCTGTCTATCTTTCTGCCTGCCACCTTTCTCTCTCTCTCTCTCTCTCTCTCTCTCTCTCTCTCTCTCTCTCTCTCTCTCTCTCTCTCTCTCTCTCTCTCTCTCTCTCTCTCTCTCTCTCTCTCTCTCTCTTTATTACATAATATATTTCATAGTTTACATAAAAGAGCACTCAAAATCATTTTATTACAAGTCTCCGTTTTCAACGAAGATTATCAACTTTTAAACATACTTCCTCTTTAAGTCAAGATTAATGAACAACAAAGGCGTTATGATGCATAAACTCATTATTGGAAGAGCGCCAGAACCTCATTTTACTCACTTCACTTCACACAATTTGAGAGACCCCACAAAAATGTTTGCTCCTCTGCCTCGTATAGATCTTTTCAAATCTAGCCTGCTATTTTCGGGAACTCATCTTTGGAATTCAATTCCAAGCGTTCTCAGACATTCCGTCAATGCCAAGACTTTTAAAGACAGATATTTTTCATTCCTTAGTCATGTTACATTGCGTTCTCACTTAGTCTAAACATGTTACTATTTCTGATGCCTTGTCTGATTATACCTTTCACACGTTTCCGTAGATAAACGTACTTCATTGATTTTATGGCATGTCTTATGTAAATGTACTAAATGGTTATTACTCTCTCTCACACACACACACACACACACACACACACACACACACACACACACACACACACACACACACGCGCGCGCGCGCGCCCGCGCGCGCCCGCGCACACATACACATACTCTTTTGTTAAACTGCAGAACCAGTCTCCGAGCAAAACACAGAAACAGCAAGTACGTCAAGTAAGTATAGTTGACCACAAGCTGAATCGTTATCAGATTTTTAGTATTCGTTCACTGATTCCGCAGTCTAAAGAAAGCAAATTATACGTTTTATGGCAGTCTTTTTCCTATTGTTATGAAATAAGATTCCAACCAACAGCTGTTCCCAGAGCCTTTTACTATCATGGCAAACATTTAGATTCTTTATTGTCCGCGAGGCGAATTCTTCAATGCTTTTTTTCCGATAAACCCGTCATCTTGCGGAATTATGCATCGGCATTTGGATTTATGAAATGCGCGCAGTGCTGATATAATTCTAAGGAGCTTCCCCAAATCGCAATAAAATTCGATATTCGCTGAATATTCAATTGTTCCGGGGAAATTCCGACTTTGGGTCACCGAGATACCAAGAGAATGAGGGCAGAATGAATGGGATTTGAAGAAGCACTTTTCTCTTGCACAGATTGCAAGACGAGGTTTGTGAAAGGAGTCTTTAACTTTCTTTGTGTGAAGAAGACGATTGTGTCCGAGTGATAACACTCTGTAACGAGAGCATTTCCTGCGAAATTGTGTGCAAAATACGTGAAGTTTTCAGCTAACTTCGGACAAATGTCGAGGCTTTCTTCAAATGTGAACAGAACGATCGTTCTGCATATTCATGAAAACATTTGTTGGGTTTATGTTTAGGAAAGACTAGTTGAGACTGCCAGTTATATAATTTAAAACAATTGGGTCGTTGTCATTGTTGGTGTTGTTATTGTTGCTGTTTTTGTCTGTATTTGCTGTGTGATTTTGGTGTTGATGCTCGTAATTGTGAATATAGTTGTCTCTTTAAAGATGTGACTTGTTCGTAAAAACTCTCAAAGACAACAAAAGACAAAAAGATGGACACTGTTTTGTTTTATTTTCGTTTTTCCCACTCTGCGTGCAAAATTATTCTGTAACATTGTGATTTAAAAAAAAAACAATAACATACTAGAAATTATTTCTGAAAAGAGCAAGCTTCAACAAATAAAGACATTCACGTTCATCTTAAACTTAAAACTGACGGGCGCAGTGGCGAGGTGGGAAGACGTCGGCCTCCTAATCGGAAGGTCGTGTGTTCGTATCCCGGTCGCTGCCGCCTGGTGGGTTAAAAGTGGAGATGTTTCCGATCTCCCAGGTCAACTTATGTGCAGACCTGCTAGTGACTTAACCCCCTTCGTGTGTACACGCAAGCACAAGACCAAGTGCGCACGGAAAAGATCATGTAATCCATGTCAGAGTTCGGTGGGTTATAGAAACACGAAAATACCCAGCATGAGAGATGTTCAACGTGCAGGCTACTTCACCTGCCTTGACCTCTTACCAATTCATTGTAAAGCGCTTAGAGAACGTCAAGCGCTCTATAAATCTCCCATATTATTTTATTATTATTATTATTAAAACCGCATTTTAGACGTCGTTAGTAAGTATGATACATGTACCAGGCAAATTAAAAAACAGTTGTTCATGTGTGTATCTGGGTTTCGAAGTCATAAGTCACTGAAATCATGTATGTGGAAACAATCGTCAATGCAGAGGGGGTAGGGGCTAGGGGGTAGGAGGGGGGGTGTAGATTTTACTTTGTTTTTCTCGGGATATTACAATAATAAATCTGATCGTTTGAACAGTAATATAATCTAGACTGTGGTTGGACTGTTAGTTGCATAGACAACAACTAAAGGAAAGTCAGAAGAATCAGACGAATAGGAACAATTTCTTATATATAACCTGAAGATAAAGTGTTCTTGAAAATACTTAGGATTGATTTTACCACATGGTTTTACCCATTCAGTTTATGCCCTGCTGATGCTTGCTTCTTCTTATTATTATTTTTTATTTTTTTTACTGCTGATTTATTCTTTTCTTCAGCACCCCCGACAGATGACTAAAACATACCCATAATTTTCTTTTGCATGTATCTAGTTATTTTTCTCAAAGGATTAATGCAAAATATTTGTGACAGTTTAGGTTCTGAACATGAAAAGAAAATCCAACACAGGTGAACTGGTAATGTTCCCAATGACTGTTTAGTCAAGGTATGTAAAATAAAAGACATAAGAGCATTCCTCGCGCCCCCTAATTGGCGTAGAGGCGCGTCCCCCGGGTGGTGGATGGGGGAGCCTTCTCTACTAACTTTTGAGAGAAGGTCGCATCACTCTCGATGCCGTGAACCTAATTGGGATCTTTTTCTTGTTTCTTCTCTATTTCTGCCTCCACAAAGTCCTTTTACTTTTCTTTTCTCACCCATAAAATTCTTCACTTTTTACCCTTGTTGAGTGGTTCTTGTATAGAATATAGTCAATGTTTGTAAAGATTTTAGTCAAACAGTATGTAAGAAATGTTTAGTCCTTTGTACTGGAAACTTGCATTCTCCCAGTAAGGTCATATATTGTACTACGTTGCAAGCCCCTGGAGCAATTTTTTGATTAGTGCTTTTGTGAACAAGAAACACTTAACAAGTGGCTCTATCCCATCTCCCCCCTTTCCCCTATCCCATCTCCCCCCTTTCCCTCGTCGCGATATAACCTTCGTGGTTGAAAACGACGTTAAACACCAAATAAATAAAGAAAGAAAGATAAGAGCATTACGTGAAATACAATATAAAACATTGTTTTGTATTGTATTTTATCAAATGCTCCATTTATTAACCAGCTAACGTCCCATTGGGCGGGGATGTAGCTCAGTCGGTTGCGCGCTGGATTTGTATCCAGTTGGCCGCTGTCAGCGTGAGTTCGTCCCCACGTTCGGCGAGAGATTTATTTCTCAGAGTCAACTTTGTGTGCAGACTCTCCTCGGTGTCCGAACACCCCCGTGTGTACACGCAAGCACAAGACCAAGTGCGCACGAAAAAGATCCTGTAATCCATGTGAGAGTTCGGTGGTCTATAGAAACACGAAAATACCCAGCATGCTTCCTCTGAAAACGGCGTATGGCTGCCTAAATGGCGGGGTAAAAAACGGTCATACACGTAAAATTCCACTCGTGCAAAAAACACGAGTGTACGAGGGAGTTTCAGCCCACGAACGCAGAAGAAGAAGACGTCCCATTCATTTAACCAATGTTGTTTTATGAGTCTTGAAACGGAGGAAAGCGACACGTCATACTTACACGTACTAATTCAACATCTACAAAGGAAAGAGTATAGACAAACACTGTCGATGCAAATTCAAAATATGGGATCCAATAGCCTCTCTGTTCTGGCTTCAACATTACCATCAAATGCGGATCCTGTCACCTGAACCCACGTCAGAGACATATACTGTTAGAGTCACTGTGAATAATCCATCCTTAACAATTAAGCACACCTAATATCAAAATGTCAAAAAGTAATTTCTGAGTCATTCTTACAGTCCTCGTTTTTTGCAGTTTACGTCCTGCGTGAATTTGTTTGGCAGATGTTTTGCATTGATAGAAACAACGCAACACAATGGGTTGGAGGGTATTTGGGTGAGGGTGGGGGGGGAGGAGGGGCGGTATTTGATGTCAGTGGCACCTGGAACCAATAATTAGAAGTCGTCTGTCTCCTTGTATATTGTACACCTCGTATTTGAAGTTTTGCTCAACAATTAATTAACTGAATCGCGTCTACGTTGATGCGCCTTATTGAGCACATTTATGTTGCCGCTTCTTGGTATGCATTGAAAATTGTCTCCGAAAATGCACAGAAGAAATGAGCTCTAACATAATAACTTTTTCTTCTGTCTGCTTGCTCCGCCTTTTCAGTCCCCAACTCTAGCGATTAAAAGAATTGCCAGGCATGAACTTATGAGAGAGAAAATGCTGCTGTAATCTCTGCTCAAATACGATGTCCGCGCTGAGCAGAACTGCATTTACTGTCTCTGTCAATGTCTCAGCCCGGGGATGTCGTCCGCAGATGGCGAAACGCCAAAACATATTTCAAATCGTCGAAAATGTTGCCGTCATTTCAACAGAATTGCCGTATTTTTGTTCACGATTGGGAAAGTTGACGCCAAAGACTGCCTAAAACTTCCGAAACTTGCCAAAACTTGTGTTGTTATTTCAGCAAATTTTAGTGAAGAAAATAAATCCAAGCAACATCCCGGCTGCATGTCTGTCTCCGCCTGTCCATTTCTCTTTGTGTCACCCTTTCTGGCCCTTAACTTTTTGCTGTCGCGCGTCTAAAGTCATTACTGAAGATGCAAATGCACAAAAAATAAATGTTGAAATGTTCATTGTCTTCCCCGTTTGCTTCATTAGCAAGGTCAATTTTTGCTTTTATTGATTCTTTTGAAGCCAAATGTGAAGTTTTGAAAAGAAATCATCACGAAATTCAAAATAAAAATCAGCGCACGAAGGCCGAGACAGCACGATTATCGAAAAAATATAGAAAAAGTGATCTGTTAGAGAAGCGCATCCTTTGAAAGATTTACAGCTGTAGTAACTTCCAAACAATAGACTTGGATACTATACCAACTAGGGAAACATAATCAATTGATATTAGGACAATCATGTATGAATTTAATTTAGAAAATCAAATTAAATTTAAGTATTTATTTAAATTATTTACAGAATTATAAACACACATACAGAAAGACGGTGACACACACACGCACATACACACACACACCCACGCACACACACACACAAACACACACACACACACACACGCACGTACACACACACGCACGCGCACACACACACACACACACACACACACACACACACACACACACACACACAAGAGAGAGAGAGAGGTCTCGCTCATTAATTGAAATCGAAGAGTTTTAATTACTAAAAAACCAGTCATTACCGACAACAGAATGGCACAATACGCTGACAAATTATTAATCAATACACGTCATGCGAGATGTCGTACGACCTTGAGGTAACATGACGTCTCGGCTGTGGGAAGAGAGTCAGCTGTTAAGATCATAATATTTTTTCACATATTTACATTTTTATGACGCTTTTATAATTACTGATTATACTCCGTCTCAACGGGTGGCATATGAAAAAAAAGGGGGGCGGGACAAGCAAGTCGTAGAACGTTTGGGAGGACAACGTTGAAGATTTCAGCCTACATATTTCTTGAACTTCAAAGACATCTTGTTTGACGACTGTTGTAGGTTTGGTCTTGGTTTCAGAGGATGTGATGCGGGAACTCTATTTTCCCTTGGAGGACAGACTGATGGTTTGTTTTATTATCGCGATTTCGTTCGTTTATTTGTTTGTTTGATGTTGTTTTTTGTTTTTTGTTCGTTTGTTCGTTTGTTTGTTTGTTCGGTTTTTGTTTTTTGTGTGTGTTTGTTTTCTTTGTTAAAATGTATACTACATTGGGTGTGCACGTTAAAGATCCCACGATTGACAAAAGGGTCTTTCCTGGCAAAATTGCTTAGGCACAATTAATAATTGTCTACCATACCCGTGTGACTTGGAATAAGGCCGTGAAAAGTAAATATGCGCCGACATGGCTGCAATCTACTGGCCGTATAAAATTTCATCTCACACGGCATCACTGCACAGCGCCTAGAACTGTACCCACGGAATATGCGCGATATAAGCCTCATTGATTGATTGATTGATTGAAAATGGATTGTCATTTTCACATAAGTAAGCGTTATTTTGTTTCAACAATTTCTGTTCACGATTAAACACATGGTATTAGCAAAAAAGGTGTTTGTGTTATTTCGTGTTTTTTTTTTTTTTTTTTTTTTTTTTAAAATGGATCGTCATTTTCACATAAGTAAGCGTTATTTTGTTTTAGCAATTTCTGTTCACGATTAAACACATGGAATTAGCAAAAAATAATGAACAATAATTACACGCGAAATGGGCCACAAGTGACATATAGGGTCACTTCTTTTACGCTAAAATTCACCTTTGCCCGGAGAAAACAACTCCCGTTGCACTAGCTCCTTTTTTTGGACAGAAACAAAGCGTCCATCCGACGCCGTATACAATTAAGCGAACCTTGTCCGTGTGATGCAATCATAAAAGAGCAACAAATCCTCTCGGTGTGAGAATCATATCTAAACCCGATTTCTCAAATTGTTCGTCAATCTTAAAGCATTAACCGTCTCCCAATCTGAATCCCGCGCGCGCCTGAAAGATTTCACGCAAAAACACCAGACAAGAAATGTGTCCTTTTCCTCTACGAACAGATGAGATGGTTCCCAACCGAAGATACGAGAGAGAAAGAGGGAGAAGAAGAAGGAGAAAAAGTGTT
>NC_090246.1:49435318-49450318 GCF_037325665.1 Littorina saxatilis
TATGCGTGCGTGCGTGTGTTTGTGTGTGTGTGTGTATGTGTGTGTATGTGTGTCTGT
The DNA here is from genome assembly GCF_037325665.1 of Littorina saxatilis. Lineage (NCBI taxonomy): Eukaryota > Metazoa > Mollusca > Gastropoda > Littorinimorpha > Littorinidae > Littorina > Littorina saxatilis. The sequence goes on from NC_090246.1 coordinate 49,435,376, forward strand.
GTCTGTGTATGTGTGTCTCTTTTAACTTCACATGGTTGTCCGTCAACATTTTCTATCGCTATACTTTTAACTTTTCATTTTCTTCTTCTTCTTTTTCACTCTGGTCTTTGTATTTGTACGTTTAGGGCGCACTATATATTTATTGTTCAATTTCCTATTTATGTTTTATTTATTGATATTGCTTATTTTTACATTGTTTATTTATTTATAATCTTATTTTTGGTATAAGCTTACATACCTAAATTGATCAAATTTAACGATTCAATTTTCAATGCATTTGTTATGAATGAATTGATTCATTCGTTTATTTGTGTTTATCTATTAATTCATAATGATGTATTTGTGTTTTGTTTATTTATTTATTTATTCATTTTATTTTTTTCTTTATCTATTTATTCATATTATTTGTAACTTATTCGTCCATTCATTTATTTATTTACTTATTAATTAATTAAATTATTTATTTATTTATTTATTTATTTATTTACTTATTTATGTATTCATTTATTTACTTGTATACATTTTTTTAACTTTATTTATTCATTCATTATTTATTCATTCATTTAAAAAAATCAATGTAATTATCTATTAAATGCCTTCTTTTATACATTCGCGTTATCGTTGATGAAACAAAAGCTATTTTTACGGGAACATAGTTGAATGGAAAAGAAATGTGTTTGCTACCGGAGACCCGTGTAAGTTCTGCATGTTTTAAAACATAGTTTGCATTTTGTTAATGATTACTAGCGTTTAACCTTCTTTTTTTTCTTGGTTTAAACAAGTTTATTCAATAAATTCCATTGGTACTATTACCGCATACATGAAATAAGAAACATGGAGCACAACAAGCTAGGCTTATGAGCGTACTCTTAAAAGCAAATGAAATTTGGCGGACGATTTTAATATAACAAATTTGAAATAATGTCAAAATAATAATGGTAAATTATGGTAGACAAACATGTAACAATAAAAGGAGAAAAAAAAAAAACCAATGCTAAACTAACAACAGAGAACCGAATAATTTATTGTCGTGCTTTATTGCAGAGATTGGCACGTTGTTTGTTGGTTTTTTGGTTTCTTTTGCGGTTTGCTCATTCGCTTGCTCGGTTGCTCGTCTGGTCGTTTGTGGCTTGTTCGAACTTTCGTTGGCAACAGTGAGTTGGATGACTGAATTCCACTATTGTGATGAAAACCTCTTAGCCTCGAAAGAAAGAAGATACGCACATGAAGGTCGCGACACGGTTACCCACTCAGTAGGACAGAGTCTCAACAAATTGTTTTGCACGAAGGATGCACACATTCCTGATTCAGGGTAGACAGGATGCACGTGCAGATTGTTGCGAGAAGTCACACTGGTATAGAAGCAGCAGCCAAGTGTCAATAGAACAAGGAGGGTGGAACAAGGGCCAAGACAGATGACAATCACGTCGTCTCCCGGTCATAGAGAACGCTGTCAAGACACGGTAATGTGCGGGCCTTCCACCAGTGGCCGAGGTGCACGAACTAAAAGTGGCACCAGAATTCACAATTACCGTAAAATCCCCAGCAAACGCCCCCCCCCCCCCCCCCCCCCCCCCCCTCCGCACAGATTTCGGGTACAAGTAGGGGGTGGGCGTTTGCTAGGTATACACCCCTTTGCAAGATAAAGTGTCATCACATTTTCACGAGAAAAAAAAGTGATACAACATGTGATTTATGTAATTTTAATGAAAAATAAACACACCGTTTGTCGACACAAATAAAGATCAACGTTCTGTGATAGAAAAAAAGAAGAAGAAAAAACCGGCGAACCATCGAACAGTGTGCACAAATCGTAGATAAAGGAGGCCGACTGTCTTAAAACAATTTTTTTTTTAAAACAAACAAGGGGTGGGCGTTTGCTAGGTAGTGACCCCTCTGCACAACTTTTGGCCAAAAGTGGGGGGTGGGCGTTTGCTAGATACTGGGCGTTTGCTAGGGATTTTACGGTATGATTGGGGGTTCCGGGACCCTGTAGGTAGAGCGTCGGTGGGGAGCCCTGGAGTGTGTTCCTTTTCTCAATGACACGAACTGAGAGGGCAATAGCCCTGGAGTGTGTTCCTTTTCTCAATGACACTAACTGAGAGGGCAATAGCCCTGGAGTATGTTCCTTTTCTCAATGACACTAACTGAGAGGGCAATAGCCCTGGAGTGTGTTCCTTTTCTCAATGACACTAACTGAGAGGGCAATAGCCCTGGAGTATGTTCCTTTTCTCAATGACACTAACTGAGAGGGCAATAGCCCTGGAGTATGTTCCTTTTCTCAATGACACTAACTGAGAGGGCAATAGCCCTGGAGTATGTTTCTTTTCTCAATGACACTAACTGAGAGGGCAATAGCCCTGGAGTATGTTCCTTTTCTCAATGACACTAACTGAGAGGGCAATAGCCCTGGAGTATGTTTCTTTTCTCAATGACACTAACTGAGAGGGCAATAGCCCTGGAGTATGTTCCTTTTCTCAATGACACGAACTGAGAGGGCAATAGCCCTGGAGTGTGTTCCTTTTCTCAATGACACTAACTGAGAGGGCAATAGCCCTGGAGTGGGTTTCTTTTCTCAATGACACGAACTGAGAGGGCAATAGCCCTGGAGTGTGTTCCTTTTCTCAATGACACTAACTGAGAGGGCAATAGCCCTGGAGTGTGTTCCTTTTCTCAATGACACTAACTGAGAGGGCAATAGCCCTGGAGTGTGTTCCTTTTCTCAATGACACTAACTGAGAGGGCAATAGCCCTGGAGTATGTTCCTTTTCTCAATGACACTAACTGAGAGGGCAATAGCCCTGGAGTGTGTTCCTTTTCTCAATGACACTAACTGAGAGGGCAATAGCCCTGGAGTATGTTCCTTTTCTCAATGACACGAACTGAGAGGGCAATAGCCCTGGAGTGTGTTCCTTTTCTCAATGACACTAACTGAGAGGGCAATAGCCCTGGAGTGGGTTTCTTTTCTCAATGACACTAACTGAGAGGGCAATAGCCCTGGAGTGTGATCCTTTTCTCAATGACACTAACTGAGAGGGCAATAGCCCTGGAGTGTGTTCCTTTTCTCAATGACACTAACTGAGAGGGCAATAGCCCTGGAGTGTGTTCCTTTTCTCAATGACACTAACTGAGAGGGCAATAGCCCTGGAGTATGTTCCTTTTCTCAATGACACTAACTGAGAGGGCAATAGCCCTGGAGTGTGTTCCTTTTCTCAATGACACTAACTGAGAGGGCAATAGCCCTGGAGTGTGTTCCTTTTCTCAATGACACTAACTGAGAGGGCAATAGCCCTGGAGTGTGTTCCTTTTCTCAATGACACTAACTGAGAGGGCAATAGCCCTGGAGTGTGTTCCTTTTCTCAATGACACTAACTGAGAGGGCAATAGCCCTGGAGTGTGTTCCTTTTCTTAATGACACTAACTGAGAGGGCAATAGCCCTGGAGTGTGTTCCTTTTCTCAATGACACTAACTGAGAGGGCAATAGCCCTGGAGTGTGTTCCTTTTCTCAATGACACTAACTGAGAGGGCAATAGCCCTGGAGTGTGTTCCTTTTCTCAATGACACGAACTGAGAGGGCAATAGCCCTGGAGTGTGTTCCTTTTCTCAATGACACTAACTGAGAGGGCAATAGCCCTGGAGTGGGTTTCTTTTCTCAATGACACTAACTGAGAGGGCAATAGCCCTGGAGTGTGTTCCTTTTCTCAATGACACTAACTGAGAGGGCAATAGCCCTGGAGTGTGTTCCTTTTCTCAATGACAATAACTGAGAGGGCAATAGCCCTGGAGTGTGTTCCTTTTCTCAATGACACTAACTGAGAGGGCAATAGCCCTGGAGTGTGTTCCTTTTCTCAATGACACTAACTGAGAGGGCAATAGCCCTGGAGTGTGTTCCTTTTCTCAATGACACTAACTGAGAGGGCAATAGCCCTGGAGTGTGTTCCTTTTCTCAATGACACGAACTGAGAGGGCAATAGCCCTGGAGTGTGTTCCTTTTCTCAATGACACTAACTGAGAGGGCAATAGCCCTGGAGTGTGTTCCTTTTCTCAATGACACTAACTGAGAGGGCAATAGCCCTGGAGTGTGTTCCTTTTCTCAATGACACTAACTGAGAGGGCAATAGCCCTGGAGTATGTTCCTTTTCTCAATGACACTAACTGAGAGGGCAATAGCCCTGGAGTGTGTTCCTTTTCTCAATGACACTAACTGAGAGGGCAATAGCCCTGGAGTGTGTTCCTTTTCTCAATGACACTAACTGAGAGGGCAATAGCCCTGGAGTATGTTTCTTTTCTCAATGACACTAACTGAGAGGGCAATAGCCCTGGAGTATGTTCCTTTTCTCAATGACACGAACTGAGAGGGCAATAGCCCTGGAGTGTGTTCCTTTTCTCAATGACACTAACTGAGAGGGCAATAGCCCTGGAGTGGGTTTCTTTTCTCAATGACACTAACTGAGAGGGCAATAGCCCTGGAGTGTGTTCCTTTTCTCAATGACACGAACTGAGAGGGCAATAGCCCTGGAGTGGGTTTCTTTTCTCAATGACACTAACTGAGAGGGCAATAGCCCTGGAGTGTGTTCCTTTTCTCAATGACACTAACTGAGAGGGCAATAGCCCTGGAGTGGGTTTCTTTTCTCAATGACACTAACTGAGAGGGCAATAGCCCTGGAGTGTGTTCCTTTTCTCAATGACACGAACTGAGAGGGCAATAGCCCTGGAGTGGGTTTCTTTTCTCAATGACACTAACTGAGAGGGCAATAGCCCTGGAGTGTGTTCCTTTTCTCAATGACACGAACTGAGAGGGCAATAGCCCGATTCAGCCCCGTCAGTGAGGTTAACCGTCCCACGGAGTGGAGTGACTCTGAAACGTCCACGCTTCTTTCAGTATGTGACATCACTTCCACGCGGTTAATTCGGGACTGTGTACACGATTTACATATGCCTTCCTTTTTGTGATTTCCACCTTAGATGTGTTCAGGCTTTCCCACGGGAAAGGAGCATCCTCCTACCACTTACCAAAAACCAACAACCTGCTTGTCCCCTTTTCTTGCTCCGAGTTAACATTTCTTCTGCATTCAGTTTGTTGATTCACACCAGTGTCTGTTAAGAAATTCATTCAGCCGAATTTCCCACTTACCACACAAACCATCCATTCCCGTGCAAAAGCCTAAAGGCAGGTGGGTGGTGACCAATTAAATGGTCCCCACGGGAAAGAATGTATCTTTATAAGTGTCAAGGATGCGGCCAAACATGTCAAATGGTAATGCAGCGGTTCTACCGAAGACCTTCGTTTCGAAATCTTTAAACAGTTATCTGTTTATTTTTGTGAAAGGAAAAAATATCAAGGAACTCGATGATTATGGATTGCTGAAGATCACGATGGTGACCACCCTTTCTTCCTCGGCTTTTTTTTCTATCCTTTCTTTGCTAATCTAATTTAATGTTAAAAGTGTTTCTGTCATCCTTTGGTGCTTATTCTTACGTATTACGTTTCATTCTAAAGCACCTCGTTGAAATCTGTTTTGGCAAATGTAGGCCTATATTCCAAACACCGTATCTAATTTTCAAAGCGGCAAACATCGATTGAACTCTCTGCCACCACCCACACCCTCCCCCCTTTTCACTACCTTGTAGCCCCCTAACATTCCTTTTCCAAAAGTCTACCCCCCCCCCCCCCTCCGGCACCGGTCCGCTTTCCCTTCCTCCGAAGACCATCCCTATGCTACCGCCCCCCTCCCTCCCACCGACCCCCCGGGCTGTCGCTTTAAAGTCCTTGTTGGGCCAATCTCCATCGATTAGAATTGAGGCCCTGTCGCTTTAAAGTCCTTGTTGGGCCGATCTCCATCGATTAGAATTGAGGCCCTGTCGCTTTAAAGTCCTTGTTGGGCCGATCTCCATCGATTAGAATTGAGGCCCTGTCGAATGTCACGCGACAAAAAAGACGGGGAGGTGATTAGCAAGAATTTGAAGCAAACGAGGGCATCGGCCGGTCGCCAGTCCTGTTTTTTGCTGTGTCTCTCAATGTTCTTTTTGTCCTCCAGCGAGACGCTTAAAGACTGATTAAAAGGTAAGACGTGCAGTGACTCGTACTGTTTGCCTGACGTCAGTGGTCACAATGCGCTTTTGTCTCTGGCACCAGAGATCACTTTGGGAAGTTTAGGTGCACGCGATTGTATGGGAGTTGTGTTCATGAACACATTAAGCACGCCATTACGTATCATTGACGCGACAAAACTTTATTTATCCTGAGTAGAGACCGACGCCGTCGAATTTTGTTAGGTCAGTTTGTGATGTGCACTGCACTCGATTGTATGGGAGCTGTGTGCATGGACACATTAAACACGTCATTATCATTGACGCGACGGTAGGCTACTTTATTTATCCTGAATACAGACCGACGCCGTCGATTTTTCTCAGATCTGTTTGTGATGTTCACTGCATGCGATTTGTATTGGAGTTGTTGTGCATGTCAGTGAACGCACTGAAACCGCCTTTTTCAATGACAGTACCCGCTATTACGAGCTAGTCGTGTGACAGAGAGTTTTCTTGCACACGAGACTGTAGATGTTTCACGACGGCTTTAGCCGGAGTGAAACAGCAGCAGTCGAGTGTGCAAGAAAACTCTCTGTCACACGACTAGCTCGTAATGGCGATTATGTCTCACAGCTTCAACAGAGGAGAGAACAAACACGTTTTGCGTACTCACGCTTGATAAACCTAAACACAGGAGCAGCCATTGTGGAGAGATCTACTTTTTGACGAAAGTGACCGAACAACTATAAATGACGTCTAGGAATATGTGAATGACGTCACAGTCATCGTCACAGTCTGTATCTTTTGAAGCATCGCAATCTTCATGACGTCTTTCTGTGTCTGCATCCGCGAAATGTTTGTTCTTTCCGGGATCTTTGTCATCTATGTTCACAACTCTGTCCTTATAGTGTCAGACTTACAGGCCTCCTGAGCGAGCCACTTTCCAAGGGCAGCTAAATTCGCGTATGGAAACAGTACTGTCGTCTGGGATGCCGTTTTCAGTATTCTGAGCGTTGAAGAATTTGTAAAGAGAAGAAACGATAACAGCAGGAGAAATAAAAGTCGTGTGTGCATTTTGGGGTTTTTGGGGGGACGATTTCGAGTTTGAATCCGTTCTTGCACATGCTCCAAAGTGCGTAACATACAATCTTGCACACGTTTGCTTTAGTGGTGGCAAAGAAGGAAAGCGTGTGACATTATAATATATTACCTATCTTGAATAGAAGACGGTGACGATGATTTGTTTTTCATACTGTTACACTAGAATAGGTTGTCTCTGCTGAGTGAACCTAGTCAGGTTCAGTCGATTTGTCAAAGACCATTTACTTCGTACAAACTTTTTTTTTAAGGAAAACTCTTGACATTCACGCACGCGCAAAAGAAGACACTCTTTTGCTGATATTCATTCTGCACACTTTATCCAGGCTGAAGAAGGTGTTTTCAATTTGATGCCTGCCTTGTTTAAGACGTATAAAGGCGAAAGTGTATAAGCTCTCAACTTTTGGTCCAAACCAAGTCAGAATAGATAAGTGTTACAGCATTTAAAAGACTCCTTCTCCACCCTCCCACGTCTTGATTTGAATAGCAAATGACATAGCTAGTACGTTTTTGTATGTTTGCTATTTGTTTTTTGTTTTTGTTTATGTGTTTATTGATTGCCTTTGACCTTAGACGCAAGACTCGGTCCGTATGAATCATATTTTGTTTTGTCAGTAGTCCATCCCAGAAACTATACCTCTGGGGTTTTTTTCCGAGTGCATGATAAAGATTTTCCCAGTATCGGTTAACACATACACGCCAGACCGGCGAAGAGGAAACAATAAATTCCCCTAGCGATGACAGGGGCTGTAAATGATAGAATTTTGAGGCGCTTTTAATGCACTCGCGATGGGCCAGATTCGCCCAGATTCGCCCGGAAGCGGCAGCCAGTCTGAATAGCAATGGGATGGTTTTACCAAGCTTAGAAACCGCTCTGTTTTCTAGAATTACTTTAAAGGCTGACAAAACGGCGCGGAATCGTAAAAAAATGCCTTCAAACATCCTTCCCGACAGCCACTGCGTTTTTGTTTTGGCGGGCATTGTGCGCATGTCGGTTACGTAATGAATTCTGGGTAAAGCTCTTGAAGGAGTGGAGTGGAGTGGCTGCGACTGGCTGAGGCAAGTCTCCCTGCTCTGTCACGGACCGCTGCCTTGGCCGGAACTCTGCGAAGAGGATCTGATTGATGATCGCTTCCTGTGGCACTTTTTTTGTCAAAATATTTCACGGTGAAAACTAATGAGTCTAATTTTTGTTTTGTTTTTCGAATTTATTTTAATATTTGTTGCGATTTTTTGGGGGGTCTATTTTTTTTCTTCTCTGCTTAATTTTTGTCAACATATATCACGTGGAAAAACTAATGAGGCTATTTTTTTTTTAGCACATCAGCTCGTGTTTGCCATCCTTGACTGATGACTATTCCTTCCCTGGTAACCTGTTCCACTTTCTCCTGCTGTAGGACTGAAACCCGATGGAGAGCGAGCGTCCTGAGACACAACTCCGGTTTCTGCGGATTGCAAGCAACAACATTTGTTTTGCTTCAAAGCATAGATACTGATGGAAAATTAGACGAGAAAGGATGACGTTGGCCGGAAGACAAAATATTTATCTATGCCTATCAACAGCATATATAGCACTCTAAAAAAAATATATATTCAAACAGTAACTAGATTAAAACGCACACTTGACACATCATTTTGGCACTGGCGATCGAAATGTTGCCAACATCTACATTTGTGAAAAATGTGCCGAATAGGTCATACAAGTTTCCGCAATTTTCTGGCAAAGTTTAATGATTAACGATACCGATACAGGCACAGCCTAGCTGTGTGACCTCACGAGTAATTTTCTCCTTTTTACGCCGAGACAAAAGTCTTTCTCGAAATTCTGTGTCGGTTTCTGGGAGACGTGCAGGAGAAGCGACGGAGTTTTTACGTGACGCCAAAATTCGCATTATGACATCTTCTCGATCTTTATTTGGCCTTTTGACATCAGAGGATTTTACTTTACAAGAGAGGGCCAAGAAGAGACGTCTTGGTTTGTTTAACCAATGTCCTTTGTCTTTGAGGCTTAACCGTCGCGTATTCTTTCTCCCGCCGTGAAAAAAACGTTCAACAGATCCACCAACATGACGGCAAAGTTTTCGGCGATAGGTTTAGACTTTTCGCCGACGCCCAATACATTGTCACTGATTGTAAACGGTGAGAAAACAACTTTCGTAAAGTCCCCGTTTAACGAGTTAGAAAAACAGACTAAAATGAATTTGCGCCAAATTTAATCACAGCTATGTCGCCTCCTACGAACGACAACCACCTGTGTAAGGCCCTAGGCACGTACTGCACTGCAGCCATTCCACGAAATAATCACAGGTCGCACTTCACAGAAAATGAGAGATGAAAATGGTGGGAAGTGGTGGGAAGTACATACGGAGATGTATATATATATGATTGTCGTAAGTGATAGAGCGGAGGTCGGTATATATGGCCGACTATTTTTACAGCGAAATTGAGAAAATCGATTGAAAACGACCACGCAGTACATGTACTAAGACAATTACGTGTTATATACATGAGGACGTGGGCGTTGGGGGGGGTGAGTCAGCATGAGTCCACGCATGGATATGAGAGAGAGAGATAAAGAGAGAGAGAGAGAGAGAGAGAGAGAGAGAGAGAGAGAGAGAGAGAGAGAGAGAGAGAGAGACTCACAAAGAGGGAGAATCAAGTTAGGAACTTTTTTCTTGATCGATTTTTCTCAGTGCAAAGTACACACACACGGGATTAAGTTTCTGGACTAAAATTGCCTTGTCTGAAGATTCCTTTCATTCTTGTTCTTGGCGATGTTGGTGTTGGAGGTTGTGGTGTTGGAGGTGGTGGTGGTGGTGTTCGTTGTGGTGTTGTCGTCGGCGTTGTTGTTGTTGTTGTTGTTGTTGTTGTTGTTGTTGTTGTTGTTTTTATGATGATGATGATGATGATGATGATGATGATGATGATGATGATGATGATGATGATGATGATAAGGAGGAGGAGGTGGAGGAGGAAAAATACAGTTATTTGTTTGCTTGTTTGCTTGTTAAAGGTCAACTGGAAATATCATAAAGGAAAAGATAAAAAGACTGACTACTGTACTGTAACAACATGAACGTGCACATCTGTTGCTATCTAGCGCAATCAAGCATAATACACGGAACTTGGCGAAGACATTCTACTTTCTTCTTTTCGTTCGTTGGTTCTGTTTGTGATACCTGTTGATGTCTGGCTGTCCGTATGCGTGTTCATGTGTGAACAAAACCTAACCACAGAAGAATACTCCTGTAGGAAATTGAAACAGAGATTTGGTTTAAGTTTTGGCGGTTTGAAATAAGTTTCGGCAATTTGAACTAAGTGTCGGCGTGTCGCCGACTAACAGTGCCAAAGGACATCATCGTTCAAGATGTGTTTAATACTGCGTTTACAACATTACAAAAAAAGACGTTACCCAAAAGCGATGTTGGATAAACAAGAAATCATACAACATGTACAGAGTGAACTAATCCCCGAAGGAGCCAAAGAAAACAGCAAACACGGAGACAGACCCGGACACGTTCGAGTCACCCAGTTGTGAGAGTGTAGAAGTAAAGGATTCACTTTCACACTGTATGACACTCTAAGGCCTGGCGCTCACCTATGTAACTTCAGCAGGACAGACGACGCACTGCAGATTATCCCAGCCCGCTACACGTTGCGTGAAAAGAAAACAGGCCAAGTACTCGTCATAATCCCTATCGCAGCATCAATAGTATGCTGTGCGTCGTCTGTGCTGCTGAAACTGCGCAGGTATATTCTGCCCTTAACCAGGCCGACCCGCAGTGCTCCTGTGGACTCATTTCTCATCACATTGTGTGCCATTCTTTTTTTCTTTTCTTTTTTGTTCTGTAGAGTTAATGTGCTGGAACGCTGTTAATGTTGTATCAGTTACTCCAGCTCATTGCATGAAGAGAAAGAAAAGCTGGATTATGAAACTGAATGCACAATGAACGTCTCCGCTATTGTGCGTTTGAGGTACCTTCAGGGCCGGACTACCGGGGGGGTTATGGGGGTTGCGCAACCCCCCCCCCCCCCCCCCTAGCCTAAACATGTACCTTACTTATTTTTTTATTTTTTATTATTATTGCTTATTTTATACCGTTTCATGCAAGGAGCGACCATTTTCCTATCTCAGAATATGACCTACCCGTCAGCTTCAGGGGGCTTTGCCCCCTGACCCCCACAACGAGGGGGGGGGGGGTTCTAAGGTTTCCGGACCCCCCCAGCCAAAAAATAAAAATATTGAATGAGGTATGCATTTCTTTATTTTACATTGAGTTTCAATTTTTGGGGTATTAATCAGTGACAAAATCTGCTGCCTGAAACTGGTAATGATCATCCTCAGAATGCACCAGATTGCACCATTTTGCATCCTTTTTTTCAAAATTTTCCGGGGGGGCATGCCCCCGGACCCCCCTAGCAAGCTAGGCGCTTCGCGCCGTCGGCTCGGCGCTTCGCGCCTTCACACCCATATCTTCACAATATACTTTTGAAAAAAACCAGTCATAAAATGAACTGATTCGCCCCTGCCGCCAGGGGCGACATCCCCCTGGGCCACCACTGGCAACCCCCCCCCCCCTCCTCTTCGCCTAGTCCAGCCCTGTACCTTGGTGCTTGTACTTAAATGTTAGTGTCTGTGTTATTAGGCTTGCATATAGGGGCTTTAAGTGATCACGAGTAAATAACTGAACAAGATTGTTTGGGTTTTACAGCAGTCATGTAACAGTGACTGATGTCCCATCATTCCGTGGGGCATTGTTACACGACACTTGAGATTGCCACAAGTTCTCAAACGTCGTATAGTTGTGTTCTTTTATTCTACGTCGCCCGTCTTCGCAGCAGCAGAAAACAACTCGTCAAATTGAGTTCGAGGATTTATTTAGCATTCCATACATACAACTGCACATCGTAGCAGAACTCAAAGTAGAAGCTTTTTCACACACAAATCGCGCTGGCCTATATAGTAAATACTCAATCTCGAGAATATTCCAGACCGAACATGATACAACTACATTATACGAGCCGTCTATGGACTAGAACAGTGACGTTCTCTGTGACGTACATCAAAAGCGCCGACGCACTTAATCCGAGCGAACGCCACGAACCCACGACTCAAAACAACGTGGTAAACAACTTGTTTTGACAGGACTAGAAAGTTAACCTGCATTCTCGTCCAAACATAAATATTGTGTTTACAAAACATAATATCGGTACTTTCCCACAAAGTACAAATAAGTCAACTACATGCAACACACAAAACCGAACCAAAGCTCAGCAACGACAGCGTTTCCTAACTGGCATATGTAGCAAAAGAGAAACCCCCCGCGGGTTAAGGGGAAGAATTTACCCGATGCTCCCCAGCATGTCGTAAGAGGCGACTAACAGATTCTGTTTCTCCTTTTACCCTTGTTAAGTGTTTCTTGTATAGAATATAGTCAATTTTTTTGAAGATTTTAGTCAAGCAGTATGTAAGAAATGTTAAGTCCTTTGTTTTGGAAACTTGCATTCTCCCAGTAAGGTAATATATTGTACTATACGTTGCAAGCCCCTGGAGCAAATTTTTGATTAGTGCTTTTGTGAACAAGAAACAATTGAAAAGTGGCTCTATCCCATCTTCCCCATTTCCCCGTCGCGATATGACCTTCGTGGTTGAAAACGACGTTAAACACCAAATAAAGAAAAAATAAAGAAAGCAAAAGAGAATCGTATATAAACATTCCTTGCAAACAGCCTCTCAGTTTTTTAACCCTTGAAACCATGAAAACGCATTAAAGTGTTATGCTTTAGTAGTCGCCATTAACAAAGTCATAACCAGATCCTGTTCAGAAGATGTATGTGTGAGAGTGTGTGTGTGTGTGTGTATGTGTGTGTGTGTGTGTGTGTGTGTGTGTGTGTGTGTGTGTGTGTGTGATATGTTTCAAGAATCCTTTACAAAAAGGAAAAGAAAAGAACGCTTGTAAACGACACCCACATTAAAAAAACAAGTCGCGTAAGGCGAAAATACAACATTTAGTCAAGCTGTCGAACTCACAGAATGAAACTGAACGCAATGCAATTTTTCAGCAAGACCGTATACTCGTAGCATCGTCAGTCCACCGCTCGTGGCAAAGGCAGTGAAATTGACAAGAAGAGCGGGGTAGTAGTTGCGCTGAGAAGGATAGCGCTCTTTTCTGTACTTCTCTTCGTTTTAACTTTCTGAGCTTGTTTTTAATCCAAACATATCATATATATATATGTTTTTGGAATCAGGAACCGACAAGGAATAAGATGAAAGTGTTTTTAAGTTGATTTCGAAAATTTAATTTTAATCATAATTTTTATATTTTTAATTTTCAGAGCTTGTTTTTAATCCAAATATAACATATTTATATGTTTCTGGAATCAGAAAATAATGAAGAATAAGATGAACGTAAATTTGGATCGTTTTATAAAACAATTTTTCTTTTTACAATTTTCAGATTTTTAATGACCAAAGTCATCAATTAATTTTTAAGCCACCAAGCTGAAATGCAATACCGAAGTCCGGCCTTTGTCGAAGATTGCTTGGCCAAATTTTCAATCAATTTAATGGAAAAATGAGGGTGTGACAGTGCCGCCTCAACTTTTACAAAAAGCCGGATATGACGTCATCAAAGGTATTTATCGAAAAAAAGAAAAAAAACGTCCGGGGGTATCATTCCCAGGAACTCTCATTTAAAATTTCATAAAGATCGGTCCAGTAGTTTGGTCTGAATCGCTCTACACACACACACGCACAGACACACACACAAGCACACACACACACACACACACACACATACACCACGACCCTCGTCTCGATTCCCCCTCTATGTTAAAACATTTAGTCAAAACTTGTAAAACGTCAGCCGGATAAACGACAAAAGCGACAATTTCCTTGCAGACCCTATTATCTGAGTAGACAATATGTGTGAAATCTGTAACTCTACTCGCGTAGTTTATGGGTGGCTCTTTCACTTCATGCAACCACCCTGGTCGTAAGCGGATATCGCTTCATTCATTGAAGTGCATTCATTTTGAACAAAAACTGGGTAAATCTACCCGATCCCAGGTAAAAAGCTTTGTCGGCGTAGTGAAGACAGTCACGTATAGCTTCTTGAAGGGTGAATCTTGGTTTAACCTCAGATTTACTTTTGTTGTGAACAATACGAGGGGGGTCTGTATATATTATTAGTTTGTAGCCTTCGTTGTTAGTAGCAGAGCTACATCCCATCCTGAACTCAGGTCAAAAAAGAGTTACTTCCCTTCGGGTCTCATTCTATCCCTGTTGTTTTCCTTCTCTGGAGAGGAAATCGATTTTTTACATATTTAGATCTTTTCGTAATGTGTTATATACTGTTCAAAAAAAGAAACGCATAGCTTGTAATATTTGGTTAATTTAGTTATATGGCTACAAGGATATCCACCAAACTGCAGAAAATGTTTATCTGGTCGTCGACCTTTCGTCCATTGCCACAAGTGAGCTCTGCACGTGACGCATGCGTTATCAGTGGCTACAATGTCAAAATTGCTCATTTGGCATGACCACTCGTCATGCTTCAGTGTAATCTCGTGAAACTCGGGGAATATTGAGCTCTCACCATGTCTTCCAAAACCCATAAAAGCGGATTGTTCGCCACAAAGAAATCAGACGACAATTCAGCGACGAAAGATGGCCCGATTGAGCAGAGAAGACCGCCAAATTGCTTTGGGTCGTTTACAAGCAGGCCAAAGTCAAAGTGCAATCGCCAGGCACTTCCACGTGTCCCAGAGCACCATCAGTAGACTGTGGGTCAGGTTTCAAGCCACTGGCTCCG
>NC_090246.1:49455318-49477818 GCF_037325665.1 Littorina saxatilis
GGCACACGCTGAGCGGCCCTATTCCAATGCGCCCGACAGTGATATGATCTAGCAAAACTGAAACTGACCCTCGTCGCCCCAAGAGCCAGGGGCGGACGAGGGGGGGGGGGGGTTTCTAGGGTTTCCGGACCCCCCCCCCCCCCAGCCAAAAAATAACAATATTTTTGTGTGTTTTTTTGGGTTGAGTTTCAATTTTTGGGGTATTAATCAGTGACAAAATCTGCTGCCTGAAACTGGTAATGATCATCCTCAGAATGCACCTGATTGCACCATTTTGCATCGTTTTTTTCAAAATTTTCCAGGGGGGCCTCCGGACCCCCCTAGCAAGCTAGGCGCTTCGCGCCGTCGGCTCGGCGCTTCGCACCTTCACACCCATATCTTCACAATATACTTTTGAAACCCCCCCCCCCCCCCCCCATTAAATGAACTGATCCGCCCCTGAGAGCTATACATTTCAGGTTGGGGGTTGTTATTATGTGACCACACATCAGGTGTATCTTAAAAATAAACGTTTGAGCGCTTAGTTACTACAAATAAAAACGGCTGTGTTTTGAGTGGGCATTCCAGACTACAGTTATTCTCATTGTGACGACTTTTTGCGCCAGTCATAATTTTTGTCCTACCTTTCGCCCCTGAGTGTTCAAGAAACACCAAGATTGAAACGCCGCCCACGGCAACACGCTTTACAAAACAACCAGCTTTCATATAGTCTTGAAATTTCAAGTGCGACGTGATCCTAGCGTCTTGCGCTGTCAAACGGGGTGGCAAAAAACTTGGGTAAAGATGGAGACACTTTTAACTGCATTATTTCGGATGCCGGGTGAGTTTTCCGGCGATGTCTTCGACCTAAAAAGCCTCGCTGCTGACAATGGGGCAAAAAAACAAGCCGGCGATAAATATTCAACGTGACACAAATTTTCTGCCCAGATTTGCGTTTTTGCCCCTTAAGTGAATCTCTTTCTGCCCCTTAACTGGCTTTGTTTCCTTACGGCGGGGGATTTGGAAGGACATGAAAGAGCGTGAGGAGTATGTTGAAAGCCCGAGCAGAGATGATGGGGTTGGTAAAGGCTCGTGTTTATCGTCTGTGAGTGCATGTATGTCTTTTAAAAGGTGCACAGGTGTATTTTGTCAATGTGAGTTGCTTTGCTTATTAAGTCACAACGGCATTTGCGTACGCATCTTAATAGTTCCCTTTTCTTCAATTTCTCAGCGTAAACGCGAAGCTATAATTTTCCTTTGGCAAATGATAATTTTAAAATTGCCTGTATAGATTACTTGCAAGTGCGTAGTATGTCTGCAGTGCCTAGAGAGATACAAAAGATCGGTTGATGGCTTTCATTTGAGAAGCTGCCACGTGGACTATGTGAAGGGTATTTCTAGTGCGAACAGTGTAATGAATTACTATGGCCAGAGCATATGATTACTGTATGACTGTGTACTACTTAGTTTGGGTGGGGTTTTTTTTATTAGAAAGGGGTGCAATAATGTTGTCGTGGTTGGTTTGTCCTTGATACTTGCAGGTGATTTTTACCAGAGCATCTATATGTTTTCTTGATTAGACTGTTATTTGGCCGAGACTGCTGTATTTTTTTTACACGGAGATGTATTGTAAAATATTATAACAAAAACAAAGTATGTACATGCATTGATTGACTCGGAAACGATAATCTTGTTTACCTTCTCTGTTTACACCCCTCTCTCTCTCTCTCTCTCTCTCTCTCTCTTTCCGCCTCTTTCTTTTCTATCTCTGTCTATCTGTCACTCTCTCTCTCTCTCTCTCTCTCTCTCTCTCTCTCTCTCTCTCTCTCTCTCTCTCTCTCTCTCTCCTCCCTCCCCTACCCCGTCTCTGCCGCCCCCATTGTATCGGAAGAGCACGAGTCTTCCACAACGACCGGTCTTCCACAATTTCGCGAAGAGAGAGAGCGAGATAAAAGAACAAGAGATTCTGTGAGTAAGTGCCCACTCCTTGTTGTCGTCGACTCCGTCACAAAATGCAGGTCTTTGGGTGCTGTCTTTGAAGAGGCCGTGTTCATGTTCTCTTTCCAGGTCCATTACAAACAAAGCCCTCTTCGCCTGCACGACTTTTGCCGCCCCAGCTATTAGCAACTCAACTGCTAATGCAATTAGTCCTAGCCCTAGTTCGTGTTGCTTTAATCTCTCCATCAAGCTAGCAGAGAGAGAGGGAAAGAGCGAGAGAGAGAAAGAGAGAGAGGGAGAGAGAGGAGAGAGAGAGAGAGAGAGAGAGAGAGAGAGACACACACACTGGCACACACACACACAGACAGGCAGAGACAGACAGAGAGAGACAGACAAAGGAAGACAAAGACAAAGAGTCGGAGGGAGACAGAATGACTGACATGCATAGAAACACAGCGACAGAGAGACACAGAAACTGACACAGCGACGTCGACGGATAAAAACAAAAAAGGGGGCGTGCATTGCGCAAAGGGAGAGAAATCAATGAAAGCAGGAGGGTGAGCGGACAACTCGTAAACTGTCAATGACAAGCCGTTCGCACGCGAGAGTTTTTTGTCCCACAGCCTTCGTAACCACACCCATCGCCCGTGGGTGGCGCGAAGGGCAGGTAGAACAGGTAAAACTGAACGGCGATACAGGTAATTGGTTGGAACTGATCGAACACGGAGGCACTTGTGCATGCGCTGCTGCTGCACCAGAACGGGTATACGGTTTAAATCAACACTGCACTTCAGCTTTGTCACGATCTGGAAGTGGTTTTTGTTTTGTTTTGATTTTTGTGTTTATTGTTGTGCATGTGTTTCTTGTTAGTCTCTTTTAATGTTACACGTCAGCTTGAAGACGTGCGGATGCGATTTTCTTTGTGAGAAAACGACATTATCGGGTGGTTGTTAATTGCAAAAAGTGTCTAGGCTGAGGCGTAGCAGTGTGATCGAAATGAAGTTATCAGAGAAATTAATAACTACCTTCTAGTCACGAAGGAAGCAGTCTCTTGTACACGTCAGCTTTAAGGTATGAAGGGCATGGAAGAGTTTTGTCTTTAACGAGAAAGAATATTGTCGGTTGGGTGTTAATTAGAAAAGTATATTAGCTAGGGTGTAGCATGTGGATCGAAAGTTATCAGAGAAATTAGTAACCATCTTTGTATATTTTTTATATTTATGTCACGAAGAAAGCAGTCGCTTGTACACGTCAGCTTAAAGGCATGACGAGCAGGGCCGTACCAAGTTCGTTTGAGGGGGGGGGGGGGTTCCAACTGAAGGCAGGGGTCCAAAGTCCACTTTTTTTTTTCTCTGAGAGGTACATTGGATGGCCAGGGGGGGGGGGGGGGTCCGGAACCCCCGGAACCCCCCCCCCCCCCCCAGATCCGGCCCTGACGAGGATGGAAGAGAGTTGTCTTTGAGAGAAAGAATATCAATTGTCGGGTTGTTGTTAATTAGACAAGTATATAAGCATGTGATCGAAAGGTTATTAGAGAAATTTTAATTTAATCTTAAAGCCAAGAAAGAAGTAGGCTCTTACGCATGTGCATTAAAGGCCATTGTTTGACTTGAATTGTATTGATACTGGTATTTAAGAAGTTTTTAATTTCACGTTTCTTGAATCATTTTCCGTCAAGAAACGTTAGGAAATAGTATGTGAGCACTTATTTTATGTTTCAACTTGTGCTTCTTTTATAAGTATGTTGTAGTGTTTTCGTGTGTGTGAATATGAATACAAATTTGTTTATACCAAGGATATTGCAAGCTTGGAACACAGACGCGGACACACGCAATATCAGACCATTTCATAATACCAAAAATTGTGCTTGGCGCCGGCAGTCCGCAACACGCCAAAGCGTATTTCAGTCGCCGGAAACTTTGCCGTCGTTTCGGCAGAATTGCCAGACTTCTTCCAGATCGCAAAAGACTGCCGACTTCTGACAATTGCCAAAAAAAGTATGGCCATTTTGGCAACTTTGAGAAAGGAAATCGATCCAACCAAATCCAAGCAATATTCCTGCATGGCCTGATCACTGGAGAAGCACATTGGCTTTTACATAGATAAAGTTTGTTGGTTTTCTTTGTTTTTTATATTTCATGGAGACTGAAATAATAAATTCTGTGTATACCTCAATACCCGCACACACGCATGCATACATGCATAGACGCGCGCGCCAGGTCGCCCTAACACATCTCTCTGCTGTAATCTTATACTAAATCAAAACATATTCACATCAATCGGGAAAAAAACAAGTTTAGATTGAAGCAGTTGGGGGTAAAGGTGTGCCTGGTACATGAACATGTTTAGGCTTGGATATCACAAAACTTGAATGAAATCACAGAAATACCATCATTCTCTATCTCTATCTCTGTCTCTGTCTCTGTCTCTCTCTCCCTATCTGTCTCTCTCTCTCTCTCTCTCTCTCTCTCTCTCTCTCTCTCACACACACACACACACACACTCACACACAACAGCACCGCAACTAGGTTTTCATGAGGAATCCCGCACGGTGTCTGGCAGTGATGTAAGTATTAGCGTTTCTCAGGTAAGATTTATAGTCGATGGGCTGGGTCTGTAAAGGTTGCACCTTTACAGGTAAGTGTATCAGATGCATAAGCGATGCAGCATTTAACTTGAAAACCTCATCTCCGGTTACCCTGGAGTCCTTTTTGCAAGATGCCTTGGCGTGTACGCTGATAGTAAAGCTGTCTGATATTTTTGTTTGACTGCTCCCCTCCCCCTTTTATGAGACGGCTGTGGTGAATCTAGAGGCAGACATTCAATATGATCAGAAACGGGGGGGGGGGGGGGGGTTCCTCGGTGTGCGTGTGTGTATGTGTGTGTGTGGGTGCGTGCGTGTGTGTGTATGTGTGTGTGCGGGTGCGTGCGTGTGTGTGTATGTGCGTGTGTGTGTATGAGTGTGTGTGTATGAGTGTGTGTGTATGAGTGTGTGTGTGTATGAGTGTATGTGTGGATGTGTGTGTGTGTGTGTGTGTTTGTGTTTTCTGTGGGGGGATGTTTTTCAGGCTTTGCACATAAAAGTCGTCCTGAAAAAGTCACTTGGTTCTTGAGAGCACACCTACAGCAATACGCTTATAGCGGTGTCACTTTCTGATATAGACACGACTGTAAGTTTACGCACGAGTCTGCGAAGAACATATACTTTTTCGTCGTATGCGATACTTGATGCCGTACTGTACGTATTTTGTTTGTTGTTTTGTAAACACTTCGAATGTGGATGATGAGCGCGTTAAACCTTAGTAGCGAGTGGGACACTTTCTCGGAAAGAAAATTGCCTTGAAGCGCATCCAATAAATACGATATCCTATGAATACAGAATATTCAAACATTTACGATATCCTATGAATCTGGTTTTGAGTTGTTAATAGTGTAAAATGGAATAGTTTTGTGAGAGAGCGATATTGTGGGAAACATTCAACGTACTTTACCTTGGTTACAGACATCAATGACTCTTTGCCAGCAGCAAACACAGCTTTACTCCTTTTAGAACGAGAAGAATATTGCCATTAAGAGTTAAGCCACGGGATTAATGGATGAGTTATAGAAGCTGATGGGAAGGAAGCTGAAAGGCAGTTTAAAACGTGTATCGTAATAAGTCATGTACAGAAAGATGATAAGTCGGCAGAAAGTTGCATGCCTTGTAATTGTTTTTCATGCCAATTGTTTTGATTTGTTTAGTTAAAACATTGTTCCACAAATCTACTGGCCCACAAAAGATCGCTCACAGTTGGGTTTTGTTAAACTTGAAATACAGACACATTATATTATTATTTGTCTTCAGAGAGAGTGGCAGGTCTGACCCTGAAGGGAACCCCCCGCGGGTTAGGGGGAGTCCCATATGGTTGGGACGAGAAAGAATTTACCCGATGCTCCCATGCATGTCGTAAGAGGCGACTAACGGATTCTGTTTCTCCTTTTACCCTTGTTAAGTGTTTCTTGTATAGAATATAGTCAATTTTTGTAAAGATTTTAGTCAAGCAGTATGTAAGAAATGTTAAGTCCTTTGTACTGGAAACTTGCATTCTCACAGTAAGGTAATATATTGTATACTACGTTGCAAGCCCCTGGAGCAAATTTTTGATTATTCCAGCGTCGCGGACGACGCTGGTATCTGCGGTCGGGAAGACTTTCCACGAATTTGCCTGCAGGGCGCCGCCATGTTTTCTGTGCTCGACTGCGAGCAGACCACAGGCACATTACACCCAAAATTCTTGTAGGCATAGACAGACGCAACATAGCATATACAGATAATAACACCCACAACACTTCAACTGCATATGAAAGGAATAAAAATAAATCCGCAAATCAGTCGCGCACAAAAGTCAAAACACCAGAAAGAAAAACAAGGAGTACCAAAGCGGCGTGCACTGAGAAACTAAACTGACTCGGAGACTGAGAAGAAACATTTATCACACGATGTGGATAGCAAACATTAAAATAAAACAGATAAGTCAAGCAAAAAATAAACACAAATATCGAAAACACAATAAACAAAGGTAAAGAAAACAAAAAGAGATGCTTGCCGACAGTCAGTGTGTGTGTGCGTGGTTTGCCGTGTGCGTCAGCGGGGGGTGTGTGTGTGTGTGGGTGTGTGTGTGTGTGTGTGTGCGTGCGCGTGCATGCGTGCGTAGGCTACGTTCTTGCGTGTGTGCGTTCGAATGAGAAAGAAGAGAGAGAGAGGATTGAACAATGAGGTCACCTTCTCTGTCACATGAATACATATACACACACTGAAGGCTACTTCGGACACGAACACTTGCCAACAACTGTGGTTGGACATGCTTTTGAAATGTAATATTTTTTCGACATGATTTCTGGACATACGAATCCCGCTGTGTTGCCTACTGATGTTGCGAATGATGAAGGTTTTGAGTTGACTGACCTTGAGGAGGGATTGCATCAGGCGTTTATCGTCTCAAATTATATCCTTGCTACTTTTCAGGAGTCAACTATTGCCATTCATGGTAACTTGGATAGTCAATGTTTTTATTTGTTTGATTCCCATCAAAGAAACAGAAATGGTAACCATTCTTCAAATGGCGCTGCAGTTTTGATGTCATCAAGTTAATTCCTTTGCAGAATTGATTGATTTTCTCAAAAGCCATTATCAATGTGTTTATCAATTAACACCTGTTCATTTCTGTCCAACTGCAATGCAAACTCAATGTGGAGGAAACAAGGATTCATTACAAACAAGTCATCCCTGTACATCAACAGATTTATGTACCTCAATCAATACTGCTAGTATGAGTGACAGGAATCTAAAAGAAAAAAACAACCAAACGCAAATGTACTACTACTTCTACGACTCGTTTGAATGTAAAACAGAAATGTAACACTATCTGTGACAATGACGGTTCTACGACTCGTTTGAAGGACAGTATAGATCGAACCTTAACCCACAACTACGACAATTTGTGTCAGACTTTTTTGAACAGGAAAATATGCCTCTGTTCAACAGTAACCAAAACATGGAAGATGTTTTTGAAACTTTACAGAAATGTAACACTAGCCTATCTGTGACAATGTTGCTTTTGAATTGAACCCACATTTGTTGAACAGGAGAGAATGTTCCTGTTCAACAGTGTCCAAAACACTGAATCTGACGTTTTTGAATCTTTTCTGTCATCTAACTGAATCTGACGTTTTTGAATCTTTTCTGTCATCTAACCCAATTGCTCATGACTTCATCGATCTTGAACATGCCTACTTTTCAAAGAAAGACAGACAAAAGCGAAATCTGCATGTTAGCCATCTGCCTGAAATGGTCAATGCACTTTTGTAAAATTGTCACAGCTGTAATGCACTTTTGTGAAATGGTCAGTGCTGTTGTGCACTTATGCAAAACTTGGTGCTGTGCTGTTAACATTTGAACAAAATGCATTTTGTTCAAATGTTTAGTGCAACTTGCTACTATATAATCGCTGTATGCGCTTTGTGGTAATAATGCACTGTTGTGAAAAGTTTGCGCTAAATGTTGGCACTATGCATCATTGTTGGAGCACCCTCCTGTAGATGCACCATGCTGAAAAATGTACTTATGAATCAAGCATTGACTGAAATAAACAATTTATATATCCAGCACAACATGCAATTCATTAACTTTTGACCCTAACCTTTAACACTTCCCAAAATAAATCTTTGGTGGACATTGCATCGACGCTGTTCATTTTGAATGAACATTTTTCTTGGTGCTTTTGTGAACAAGAAACAATTGACAAGTGGCTCTATCCCATCTCCCCCCTTCCCCCGTCGCGATATAACCTTCGTGGTTGAAAAAGACGTTAAACACCAAATAAAGAAAGAAAGAAAGAAAGACCATGAAGGCGAGTGGATGATAGTAGGAAGGAGGGGGGGGGTGTGATGAAGGGATTAACGTTTCCATATTTCATGGCAAACTCAGTCATGTTGGACGCACAGCTTAAAGCTTAAAGCCCTCTGTTGCCGTTTTGATGTTGTTTGCTTGCAGCGTTCCCGGTTACATGTGTTTCTCTGTTGCACCAAACACTGCCACTGCTATCTGGTCTGATGAGAAGTGATACCAAAATAACAGACAATGGCAAATAGCAATCGCACACGCTGTGATTTGGGAGGGAGGCGGCTTGAGGGCTGTGGGCGGGCAGGCATGGGTTTAAAAAGTAGGCTGCAATTTGCTCGTTCATAATGCTTCTTATTCTGTGCATTGGTGTTGTTTACTTTCATCATTTTTGAGTTTAACTCTTGAGTGAACCACGAAAATCACACACACACACACACACACACACACACACACACACACACACACACACACACACACACACACACAGACACACACACAGACACAGACACACACACACAGACACAGACACACACACACACATACACACGCCCGCACACAGACACACACACACACATACACACACACGCACGCACGCACATACACACACATACGCGCGCACACACACACACACACACAGCGCACACACACACACACACACACACACACACAGCGCGCACACACATACATACACACACAAACACTCATTGGTATTGTATTTTCCAAGAAAAATAGCAACTGTTGAAATCAAAACCCTTCAATGATATCCTGCTTGAACAGCCATTCTGTGTACGTATGTCAGAAAGTGTACGCCTCAATGCGCTTACATTATTACAGTGACGTGTGAAGGCTATCTCTACCTGTAATTGCATTTCGCAGTGCCATGTGACTAGACTAACATGCACACAGATCATGCTGATTCATTATACTCTTCTCTTTGTCGTTTTCCATTATTTTTGTTTTTCGCGGTTTACTGAACACCTGTTGCAAGAGTGGTTTTTGTACATACAATTTATTGCGTACAAGTCCGTTTGCAAATTAATAACAAGCACGTTTCAGAAGCCAATACGCATCTTTTGTTTATTTGCATATATTTGTTTTTGCCTTAGTACAACCCTGATTTCTTTCGTCTGTCATAAAAAAAAACCCACATAAGTGGATGCAATGACTATTTTCTGTAACAAAAACGAACAATGTGACAATAATAACAGAAAACACTAACTCAGAACAGTGTAATAGAACGTCTTGATAATAAGATGCCCAGTTTGAGATGAGAATACAAACTCCATGCAGGTATTAATCGATGCTCTAGTAAGGTGCAAGGCATCAAGGGGTAATTGAGGTTGAGGTGTATGTTTGGGTCGACACTCAAATCATGCACCTAGTTTGGTCAAACTAACTATACTAGGTTATGAGCCGTTCTCCCAATGTCATCGAAACACTCAGAATCAAAATGGTATCAGACGGGCGCTGTGGCGGGGTGGTAAGACGTCGGCCTCTTAATCGGAAGGTCGAGGGTTCGAATCCCGGTCGCGGCCGCCTGGTGGGTTAAGTGTGGAGATTTTTCCGATCTCCCAGGTCAACTTATGTGCAGACCTGCTAGTGGCTTATCCCCCTTCGTGTGCACACGCAAGCACAAGACCAAGTGCGCACGGAAAAGATCCTGTAATCCATCTCAGAGTTCGGTGGGTTATAGAAACACGAAAATATCCAGCATGCTTCCTCCGAAAGCGGCATATGGCTGCCTTAATGGCGGGGTAAAAACGGTCATACACGTAAAATTCCACTCGTGCAAAAAACACGAGTGTACGTGGGAGTTTCAGCCCACGAACGCAGAAGAAGAAGAAAAATGGTATCAAAAGAAAGCTTACGTTATTTGAAACTCAACAATGTCAACATGGAAGAAAATTGGTCCAGGAACGAGACACACGAACCTCGAGAAAATATGTGATGCCAACACTTGCACAACCTTGTGAAGACCGTAAAAGTAATTTCCTACATATATGACTAAGTCGCCGAGATAAACGTTCTTGAAAGTCTGTCACTTCCGCTGATGACACACATTAAGAAACCGCAACACGGTGGCCTAGTGGTAAGGCGTCCGCCCAGTGAGTGGGAGGTCGTGGGTGCGAACCCGGCCGGCCGGGTCATACCTAAGACTTTAAAATTGGTAATCTAGTGGCTGCTCCGCCTGGCGTCTGGCATTATGGGGTTAGTGCTAGGACTGGTTGGTCCGGTGTCAGAATAATGTGACTGGGTGAGACATGAAGCCTGTGCTGCGACTTCTGTCTTGTGTGTGGCGCACGTTAAATGTCAATGCAGCACCGCCCTGATATCACCCTTCGTGGTGGACTGGGAGTTAAGCAAACAAACAAACAAACAAACAAACACATTAAGAAGTGACAGCTAGTTGATAGCTAGTTGATAGCTAGTTGATAGATAGTTGATAACTAGTTGATAGCTAGTTGATAGCTAGTTGACAGCTAGTTGATAGCTAGTTGATAGTTAGTTGATAGCTAGTTAACAGCTAGTTGATAGCTAGTTGATAGCTAGTTGACAGCTAGTTGATAGCTAGTTGACAGCTAGTTGATAGCTAGTTGATTGTTTGCTGTCTAGTGTACTTGACCGAAGGCTATACAATTTTAGACTACTAGGAGTAAAACCTTATTACCACCGTACTTTTCACAAACATAAACGTCTTCTCTCATTTGTACGTGTGTGTTTTTGTGGGGGTTTTTTTCTTTCAAAAAGCCACACGTATTGTGCATCTGTGTCTGTTTTCAGTGTAAAGATATCTTGCTGCGACATCACGTGCCAATCTCTCGAATCAGGGTACCACCAAAATGTATTATTCCTCCCTGAAAAGGTGGAAGGTTACTTTTGCACATAGGAAATTCGATTCATCAAACCCTGCGTGGGTCTACTTATTGTAACCTTGCGCGGGTCTACGTGCGCCAAAAAAACCAGGCGACTGATGATGTAAACTGCTTTCTGTACAAATTCGAAACAAACAACGAAACGAAGCCAAGCATTGCCAAGCAGTATGCGACACGGTCACACAGTGATGCTGTTGACCAGAAGCAGACAATTAAAAGAACAGAGGTCGATCGTCGCACTGTCTACAAGCAAGATCGCATTGTCTCCCGCAGATATCAGTGACAGTGGAGGATGAGAGCTTTTCACTGTATTCCGCAAAGAGAGAGAGAGCAAGCCACAGAGAAACAGACTAACACAGACAGACAGAAGGACACACACACACACACTGGCACAGCCACACACAAACGCGCGCGCACAAAAACACACATGCACGCACGCACGCACGCACGCACGCACACGAATCGCAAGTGAGACACACACAGTCTCACAGAGGGACACACAGAGAGAGACAGAGAGAGACAAAGACAGAGAGAGAGACAGAGAAAGAAAGACAGACACCGAAATAATGACCGACAGAAAGAAAGACAGACAGACACAAAGACCGACAAACACCATGACCGACAGAAAGAAAGACAGACAGACACACACAAAGACCGACAAACACCATGACCGACAGAAAGCAAGACAGACAGACACAAGGACCGACAAACACCATGACCGACAGAAAGAAAGACAGACAGACACAAAGACCGACAAACACAATGACCGACAGAAAGAAAGACAGACAGACACAAAGACCGACAAACACCATGACCGACAGAAAGCAAGACAGACAGACACAAGGACCGACAAACACCATGACCGACAGAAAGAAAGACAGACAGACACAAAGACCGACAAACACCATGACCGACAGAAAGCAAGACAGACAGACACAAGGACCGACAAACACCATGACCGACAGAAAGAAAGACAGACAGACACAAGGACCGACAAACACCATGACCGACAGAAAGAAAGACAGACAGACACAAAGACCGACAAACACCATGACCGACAGAAAGCAAGACAGACAGACACAAGGACCGACAAACACCATGACCGACAGAAAGAAAGACAGACAGACACATAGACCGAAAAACACCATGACCGACAGAAAGCAAGACAGACAGACACAAGGACCGACAAACACCATGACCGACAGAAAGAAAGACAGACAGACACAAAGACCGACAAACACCATGACCGACAGAAAGCAAGACAGACAGACACAAGGACCGACAAACACCATGACCGACAGAAAGCAAGACAGACAGACACAAGGACCGACAAACACCATGACCGACAGAAAGAAAGACAGACAGACACAAAGACCGACAAACACCATGACCGACAGAAAGCAAGACAGACAGACACAAGGACCGACAAACACCATGACCGACAGAAAGAAAGACAGACAGACACATAGACCGAAAAACACCATGACCGACAGAAAGAAAGACAGACAGACACAAGGACCGACAAACACCATGACCGACAGAAAGAAAGACAGACAGACACAAAGACCGACAAACACCATGACCGACAGAAAGAAAGACAGACAGACACAAGGACCGACAAACACCATGACCGACAGAAAGAAAGACACAAAGACCGACAAACACCATGACCGACAGAAAGAAAGACACAAAGACCGACAAACACCATGACCGACAGAAAGAAAGACAGACAGACACAAGGACCGACAAACACCATGACCGACAGAAAAAAAGACAGTCAGACAGAAAAAAACGATAGACAGACTGACAGACAGACTGAGAGAATGAAAGAAAAAGAAAGAAAAAACAGACGGACAGACAGAAACAAAGGAACAAAGAAAGAAACAATTACAGAAAAAACGTAGAAAATGTACAACAACAATAAAATAATTTAAAGCAAAGGGAAAAAAATAGAGGGAAACTTACTTCCAAAGATCCGACCAGAAGGACGTGGAGGAGTACTCCTTGGATTGCCATTTCGTTTTTTTAGTGTTTTTTTGTCGACCTTATAAAAAGAATTCAAGCAAAGAAAAATGTAAGTGGCTCTATCCCATCTCCCCCCTTTCCCCGTCGCGATAAAACCTTGAACGGTTGAAAACGACGTTAAACACCAAATAAAGAAAGAAAGAAAAATGTCACTCAAGCAGACACTTGAATCAACATTGAAAGGCAAGCGTACACAAGTAAAATACAAAACACGACAAAAGTTTGCCAAGTGTTGCGTGATGGGATTATTTATTTTTAGCCTTGAACTGGCGTGTCCTTACTTCTTCTTTCTTTTTTTCACCAAGTATTTTCGACAGTTCACATCTTGGTGTCAATGAATCCAAAAGATTAGACATTGCAGAGGATTAATTGGACCGAAATATATCTCGACCAAATTTGGAATCGGTAGGGAAGGGGGAACAATTCCGCATTGCTGTCTTTCTCACATTTTTAATCGTCGGGTTTTTTGTTGGTTTTTTTTGGGTTTTTTTCTACACTGAAAAGATCTTTGGAGGAGCAAATTTTAACGTATGAAGAGATGCTGCAAGTTAAAGTCTTTATGCAAGTGTCGACTTGGTGTGCCAGATATATTTTTATGTCAGGGACCTTGTTTTGTATAACAGTGTTGTTAACCCGTGATTTGTAAAAATGTAAAAACATTTTACAAATCACGTCGAACCTAAAACCACGATTTGTACAAATGTAAAAATGTTAAAATATCGCATTCCACAAAGTAATGCATGCCTTTTATTATTATTAATTTTTCTTGTTTAGAGCCTCTACGCTGAGTGGTGGGGGTGGTTTTAGTTCCACGTCCCATTTTGGTGCAATCCCATTTTGCTGCCGTCCCATTTTTTTCCCCATCCCATTTTCGCGACATTTCACAAGCCAAGCGACATTTTACTAACATGTCATAACAATAGCGCGACATCCCATTTTGACACCATATCCCATTTGGCCGCCATGCCGTTTCACCGCATTCCATTTCGCCCCCATCCCATTGTCGCGACATTTCACAAGCCAAGCGTCATTTTACTACCGTGTCATAACAATAGCGCGACATCCCATTTTGACACCATCCCATTTGGCTGCCATCCCATTTTTATATTTAGTCAAGTTTTGACTAAATATTTTAACATCGAGGGGGAATCGAAACGAGGGTCGTGGTGTATGTGCGTGTGTGTGTGTGTGTGTGTGTGTGTCTGTGTGTGTGTGTGTGTGTGTGTGTGTGTGTGTGTGTGTGTGTGTGTGTGTGTGTAGAGCGATTCAGACTAAACTACTGGACCGATCTTTATGAAATTTGACATGAGAGTTCCTGGGTATGAAATCCCCGAACGTTTTTTTCATTTTTTTGATAAATGTCTTTGATGACGTCATATCCGGCTTTTCGTGAAAGTTGAGGCGGCACTGTCACGCCCTCATTTTTCAACCAAATTGGTTGAAATTTTGGTCAAGTAATCTTCGACGAAGCCCGGACTTTGGTATTGCATTTCAGCTTGGTGGCTTAAAAATTAATTAATGACTTTGGTCATTAAAAATCTGAAAATTGTAAAAAAAAATAAAAATTTATAAAACGATCCCAATTTACGTTTATCTTATTCTCCATCATTTGCTGATTCCAAAAACATATAAATATGTTATATTCGGATTAAAAACAAGCTCTGAAAATTAAATATATAAAAATTATTATCAACATTTTTTTTTCGAAATCAATTTAAAAACACTTTCATCTTATTCCTTGTCGGTTCCTGATTCCAAAAACATATACATATGATATGTTTGGATTAAAAACACGCTCAGAAAGTTAAAACGAAGAGAGGTACAGAAAAGCGTGCTATCCTTCTTAGCGCAAGTACTACCCCGCTCTTCTTGTCAATTTCACTGCCTTTGCCGTGCGCGGTGGACTGACGATGCTACGGTCTTGCTGCGTTGCATTGCGTTCAGTTTCATTCTGTGAGTTCGACAGCTACTTGACTAAATATTGTATTTTCGCCTTACGCGACTTGTTATATTTAGTCAAGTTTTGACTAAATATTTTAACATCGAGGGGGAATCGAAACGAGGGTCGTGGTGTATGTGCGTGTGTGTGTGTGTGTGTGTGTGTGTGTGTGTGTGTGTGTGTGTCTGTCTGTCTGTGTGTGTGTGTGTGTGTAGAGCGATTCAGACTAAACTACTGGACCGATCTTTATGAAATTTGACATGAGAGTTCCTGGGTATGAAATCCCCGAACGTTTTTTTCATTTTTTTGATAAATGTCTTTGATGACGTCATATCCGGCTTTTCGTGAAAGTTGAGGCGGCACTGTCACGCCCTCATTTTTCAACCAAATTGGTTGAAATTTTGGTCAAGTAATCTTCGACGAAGCCCGGACTTTGGTATTGCATTTCAGCTTGGTGGCTTAAAAATTAATTAATGACTTTGGTCATTAAAAATCTGAAAATTGTAAAAAAAAATAAAAATTTATAAAACGATCCCAATTTACGTTTATCTTATTCTCCATCATTTGCTGATTCCAAAAACATATAAATATGTTATATTCGGATTAAAAACAAGCTCTGAAAATTAAATATATAAAAATTATTATCAACATTTTTTTTTCGAAATCAATTTAAAAACACTTTCATCTTATTCCTTGTCGGTTCCTGATTCCAAAAACATATACATATGATATGTTTGGATTAAAAACACGCTCAGAAAGTTAAAACGAAGAGAGGTACAGAAAAGCGTGCTATCCTTCTTAGCGCAAGTACTACCCCGCTCTTCTTGTCAATTTCACTGCCTTTGCCGTGCGCGGTGGACTGACGATGCTACGGTCTTGCTGCGTTGCATTGCGTTCAGTTTCATTCTGTGAGTTCGACAGCTACTTGACTAAATATTGTATTTTCGCCTTACGCGACTTGTTATATTTAGTCAAGTTTTGACTAAATATTTTAACATCGAGGGGGAATCGAAACGAGGGTCGTGGTGTATGTGCGTGTGTGTGTGTGTGTGTGTGTGTGTGTGTGTGTGTGTGTGTGTGTGTGTGTCTGTCTGTCTGTGTGTGTGTGTGTGTGTAGAGCGATTCAGACTAAACTACTGGACCGATCTTTATGAAATTTGACATGAGAGTTCCTGGGTATGAAATCCCCGAACGTTTTTTTCATTTTTTTGATAAATGTCTTTGATGACGTCATATCCGGCTTTTCGTGAAAGTTGAGGCGGCACTGTCACGCCCTCATTTTTCAACCAAATTGGTTGAAATTTTGGTCAAGTAATCTTCGACAAAGCCCGGACTTCGGTATTGCATTTCAGCTTGGTGGCTTAAAAATTAATTAATGACTTTGGTCATTAAAAATCTGAAAATTGTAAAAAAAAATTAAAATTTATAAAACGATCCAAATTTACGTTTATCGTATTCTCCATCATTTGCTGATTCCAAAAACATATAAATATGTTATATTCGGATTAAAAACAAGCTCTGAAAATTAAATATATAAAAATTATTATCAAAATTAAATTGTCCAAATCAATTTAAAAACAATTTCATCTTATTCCTTGTCGGTTTCTGATTCCAAAAACATATACATATGATATGTTTGGATTAAAAACACGCTCAGAAAGTTAAAACAAAGAGAGGTACAGAAAAGCGTGCTATCCTTCTTAGCGCAACTACTACCCCGCTCTTCTTGTCAATTTCACTGCCTTTGCCATGAGCGGTGGACTGACGATGCTACGAGTATACGGTCTTGCTGAAAAATGGCATTGCGTTCAGTTTCATTCTGTGAGTTCGACAGCTACTTGACTAAATATTGTATTTTCGCCTTACGCAACTTGTTTACATTTAGTCAAGTTTTGACTAAATGTTTTATCATAGAGGGGGAATCGAGACGAGGGTCGTGGTGTATGTGTGTGTGTGTGTGTGTGTGTGTGTGTGTGTGTGTGTGTGTGTCTGTCTGTGCGTGTGTGTGTGTAGAGCGATTCAGACTAAACTACTGGACCGATCTTTATGAAATTTTACATGAGAGTTCCTGGGAATGATATCCCCGGATGATTTTTTTTTTCGATAAATACTTTTGATGACGTCATATCCGGCTTTTTGTAAAAGTTGAGGCGGCACTGTCACACCCTCATTTTTCAATCAAATTGATTGAAATTTTGACCAAGCAATCTTCGACAAAGGCCGGGGTTTGGTATTGCATTTCAGCTTGGTGGCTTAAAAACTAATGAGTGAGTTTGGTCATTAAAAATCGGAAACTTGCAATTAAAATTATTTTGTTATTAAACGATCCAAAAACAATTTCATCTTATTCTTCGTCATTTTCTGATTCCGAAAACATGTACATATATTATATTTGGATTAAAAACTAGCTCTGAAAATTAAAAATATAAAAATTATGATCAAAATTAAATTTCCGAAATCGATTTAAAAACAATTTTATCTTATTCCTTGTCGGTTCCTGATTCCAAAAACATATAGATATGATATGTTTGGATTAAAAACACGCTCAGAAAGTTAAAACGAAGAGAGGCACAGAAAAGCGTGCTATGCAGCACAGCGAAACCACTACCGCGCTAAACAGGCTCGTCAGTTTCACTCCGTTTTGCACAAGCGGCGGACTACGGTCATTGTAAAAAAAATGCAGTGCGTTCAGTTTCATTCTTTGAGTTTCACAGCTTGACTAAATGTAGTAATTTCGCCTTACGCGACTTGTTATTTATTCTTCTTGCCAAGCCTCACTATACTACTATACTACGTTATTCAACTAGGAAGACATTCCGTTTACGCCAAATCCCATTTTTGCCACAATCCAAAATGTCGCGAAATAGGGATGGCGGCGAAATGGGATGACAGCAAAACGGCATGGCGACAAAATGGAATGTGGCGCTAGAGGTATGACACGGTGGTAAAATGACACTTGGCCTGTGAAATGTCGCGAAAATGGGATGGAGGCAAAATGGGATAACGGCGAAACGGGATTGCGCCAAAATGAGATGTGGAGCTAATGATACATGACATGGTGGTAAAATAACACTTGGCCTGTAAAATGTCGCGAAAATGGGACGGGGGCGAAATGGGCTAACGGCGAAACGGTATTGCGCCAAAATGGGATGTGGAGCTAATGGTACGTGATATGGTGGTAAAATGACACTTGGCCTGAGAAATGTCGCCAAAATGGGATGGGGGCGAATTGGGATAACGGCGAAACGGGACTAATAGATCCCTTGACTTTGGGGTTGTGCGACTCTGTCACTGCTAGCTTTTCACTGGGAGGAAGCGACCGGAATTTCCCAACGATGGGACATCCTAGTAATGAAAAAAAAAATGAACAAAAAATCTTAAAATTAACAGAGTCCAAAAGTCAAGGGATTTCGTTTTTGTCCCTTGACTTTGGAGATGACAAGAAAATATCGGGCGCAAAAACGTGATTTGTAAAAAAATTTACAAATCACGGGGCGCCCCCCCGCGATTTGTAACAAATCGCGAGGCGCGCCCCGCGATTTGTAAATTTTTTTTACATTTTTACAAATCACGGGTTAATAAGTGTGCTCTCTGTGGAACTGTGGAATATTGCTAACTATTGAAGCACGTGTTTATAATGCAGCTGTCTCGGAAAACGTAGTACGGTTTTGCGTGTTTGAAACCTCTACTTCTTCTTTTGTAAACTGCTTCAAAGAAAGTTCTACTAAAGGATCGAAAAATATGTACTAGAAAAAAAGTTACTCAACGCGCAAGTTTAAACCTCCATTCCAGCCACATTACAAATTAATTAATACAACTTGTCAGCGACTTATAATATTGATAATAATAACTGGACATTATTAAGTGCCTAACCTATGGCTCTAGGCCCTTTACAAAAGAACATATACAGATAAGAACAATTAAATGTACAACCTACATAAAACAATTAACCATACGGACAAAAATCCCCACATGTACTGTTCACACAATATTCATATATGCTATACACACTACATATACAGATTGTGCAGCTGATTTTATTTTTTATATATTTTTGTATGACAAAGCAAGCATTCCTTCTCGTGTTAGCAATCGTGTACACCACCTCAGATCTGCCCAGGATTTCACAGTGAATACAAGTGTCCATCCACACTGAGTACTTTCCGTGTAAACAGTTTTGACTCTCTGTCTCAGTTCTGGCCAGGATTTTACAGTGAATAAAAGTGTCCATCCACACTGAGTACTTTCCGTGTAAACAATTTTGACTCTCTGTCTCAGTTCCGGCCAGGATTTCACAGTGAATGAAAGTGTCCATCCACACTGAGTACTTTCCGTGTAAACAGTTTTGACTCTCTGTCTCAGTTCTGGCCAGGATTTTACAGTGAATAAAAGTGTCCATCCACACTGAGTACTTTCCGTGTAAACAGTGTTGACTCTCCATCTCAGTTCTGGCCAGGATTTCACAATGAATACAAGTGTCCATCCACACTGAGTACTTTCCGTGTAAACAGTTTTGACTCTCTGTCTCAGTTCTGGCCAGGATTTTACAGTGAATGAAAGTGTCCATCCACACTGAGTACTTTCCGTGTAAACAGTTTTGACTCTGTCTCAGTTCTGCCCAGGATTTCACAGTGAATAAAAGTGTCCATCCACACTGAGTACTTTCCGTGTAAACAGTTTTGACTCCCCGTCTCAATTCTGGCCAGGATTTTACAGTGAATGAAAGTGTCCATCCACACTTAGTACTTTCCATGTAAACAGTTTTAACTCTCTGTCTCAGTTCTGGCCAGGATTTTACAGTGAATACAAGTGTCCATCCACACTGAGTACTTTCCGTGTAAACAGTGTTGACTCTCCATCTCAGTTCTGGCCAGGATTTCACAGCGAATACAAGTGTCCATCCACACTGAGTACTTTCTGTGTAAACAGTTTTGACTCTCTGTCTCAGTTCTGGCCAGGATTTTACAGTAAATACAAGTGTCCATCCACACTGAGTACTTTCCGTGTAAACAGTGTTGACTCTCCATCTCAGTTCTGGCCAGGATTTCACAGTGAATGAAAATGTCCATCCACACTGAGTACTTTCCGTGTAAACAGTTTTGACTCTCTGTCTCTGTTCTGGCCAGGATTTCACAGTGAGTGAAAGTGTCCATCCACACTGAGTACTTTCCGTGTAAATAGAGAGACAGAGAAGTTTTGACTCTCTGTCTCAGTTCTGGCCAGGATTTTACAATGAATACAAGTGTCCATCCACACTGAGTACTTTCCGTGTAAACAGTTTTGACTCTCCGTCTCAGTTCTGGCCAGGATTTCACAGTGAATGAAAGTGTCCATCCACACTGAGTACTTTCCGTGTGAACAGTTTTGACTCTCCGTCTCAATTCTGGCCAGGATTTCACAGTGAATGAAAGTGTCCATCCACACTGAGTACTTTCCGTGTAAACAGTGTTGACTCTCCATCTCAGTTCTGGCCAGGATTTCACAGTGAATGAAAGTGTCCATCCACACTGAGTACTTTCCGTGTAAACAGTTTTGACTCTCTGTCTCAGTTCTGGCCAGGATTTTACAGTGAATACAAGTGTCCATCCACTTTGAGCACTTTCCGTGTAAACAGTTTTGACTCCCCGTCTCAATTCTTGCCAGGATTTTACAGTGATAACAAGTGTCCATCCACACTGAGTACTTTCCGTGTAAACAATTCTGACTCTCCATCTCAGACCTGGCCAGGATTTGACATCCATGGGTAAGACCGTTCATCCACCTGGACACACACCAAACATCAGCATCCTGGCTGTTTCTTGTGCAGGCTTTTGGTTTTATTTTTGGATTGACACGGGTGTCACTTATGGAATTAATTAGGGGAGAGAGAGAGAAAGAGAGAGAGAGAGAGAGATAATGAGAGGGAGAGAGAGAGGGGGAGAGAGAGAGAAAGAGAGAGAAAGAAAAAAGAGAGAGAGAGGGAGAGAGAGAGAGAAAGAGAGAGAGAGAGAGTCTGAAGACCTTCACCAGGCATGTTAACAACTTTGCACCACTGCTAATAATTCATCTACGGGGAATAATGTATCATGTTAATAATGTTCATCAGACTATCATACGTCCCCCTGTGGGTAGAGGGCATCCAGACTGTTCACGTTTGGTATGTGTACAAGTGGAGGAACGGTCTATATCCATGGATGCAAAAACCTGGCCAGAACTGAGACGGGGAGTCACAATCGTTTACACGGAAAGGGCTGTGCCCTTAAGAATGATGTTTCCAGGGTCGGGTGGCTCTACAATGTCAGCTCAAGTTGATCTTCAGCACGTGTCAAGGGGAAACAACATGACAGAGGTCAAATTGACACAGGCCTGGTTAAAAAGTCTTAGCTTGTGTCAGATCCCAGATAGCTTAGCGCATGCAGTCATTTGTTGCAAATTAAGACAACCCGAAGGGCGGAAATGAGTTTGTCAAAAAAGCAAAATTTGTTGCAATACCCGGCTGTTGTGTCAACAACAAAAAGCAACAGTATTGTTACAACTTTACACTTAATAAAGACTGATAACAAGATGCAAATATCGGTACCGGCACGGTTGGCCTAGTGGTAAGGCGTCCGCCCCGTGATCAGGAGGTCGTGGGTTCGAACCCCGGCCGGGTCATACCTAAGACTTTAAAATTGGCAATCTAGTGGCTGCTCCGCCCGGCGTCTGGCATTATGGGGTTAGTGCTAGGACTGGTTGGTCCGGTGTCAGAATAATATGACTGGGTGAGACATGAAGACTTCTGTCTTGTGTGTGGCGCACGTTTGGTCGGCTGGGCGTTAAACAAACAAATGCAAATATCGGTGAAGTCATGCGTCTCTGCCCTCGCAATGTGACTGAACGTATTTCTCGTATGACTGCATTGAACGCCGAAATTGGCTTTTTACTCGGTAGAGTCTACCCGGGTATCCTTCCACAATCTGCCGCATTTGATTGGCTCTTTTGACATTACCGGTCTGTCTTCCATACGGTGACCCCCATTTTAAGATCCGCGGATTAAAGACTTTCCCGCATTTAAGCCACTGCTTTTCCAAATGTTCGTTGCATAATGTTTGTATATCTACCTCCATTTTAAGACTCTAACTTCCTGTTATGATTTGTCTTTTTCCAGATCGTTGGCCGTCTTGAAACTGTAATCGGTTCTGATACATCGATATCGTAAACAGGCGGTCCTATCTGACCCACTCCATCACTTTGAGCTTATAGGCAATAAAATCTTTAAGTCTTCGTGCCATGAGAAAAATACAGGGTGGAAAAACAAACAAAAACTGAGGAGACAAACAAATTATTGCTCGTTGATTACTGAAATAGGTTGTGATGTTTTTCCTTGTGTTGTGGTATGTGGGGGA
>NC_090246.1:49487818-49495318 GCF_037325665.1 Littorina saxatilis
CTAAATAATAAATTGACAGCTTGTTACACAAACATTCTTTAATCATAAAAGAATTCGTTTTTCATCAAGACAAGATCAGAACAATTCGAAGTTGTGAAAGTTTAAAAAAAAAGAAAAGCCCGGAAGCAGGGTCACGCAAGGGTCGTAGCAGACGACGGCCGGTTTATCAGTGCAAATCGCCGTTCCTCTCAAAAGTCAAAAGCCATCGCTAGAGTTCTTGTGAACCACAGCCGTTGTTTCGTGCATAAAAAAAACGTGCTATTGTAGATAAGCTCACGTCGAGTCGCATTCAAATGACTAACTATGACGACTGCATTGTGAAAAGGGAAAACTGGATCACACGGGTTCACGATGGCTCAGGGGTAAGATAAACCACGCAAAAATAAATTCTTTGAAAATTGTTCGCTCTTTACGGAGGGCACCTAGGATGTTCTCAATTGGTGAGTGTTTAAATGAAAGGGTGTTTGTACTGTGTGTAAAAGCCTGACCGTATCTGTGATGGTTTACGGGAGGCTTACTCTGCCTTTAATGAATGAGTTTGGTCATTAAAAATCTGAAAATTGTAATTAAAATTATTTTTTATAAAACGATCCAAAGTTACTTTTATTTTATTCTTCATCATGTTCTGATTCCAAAAACATATAAATATGTTATATTCGGATTAAAAACAAGCTCTGAAAATTAAAAATATAAAAATTATGATTAAAATTAAATTTCCGAAATCGTTTTAAAAACAATGCAATTTCATCTTATTCCTTGTCGGTTCCTGATTCCAAAAACATATAGATATGATATGTTTGGATTAAAAACACGCTCAGAAAGTTAAACCGAAGAGAGGTACAGTAAAGCGTGCTATGCAGCACAGCGCAACCGCTACCGCGCTGAACAGGCTCGTCACTTTCACTGCCTTTTGCACTAGCGGCGGACTACGGTCATTGTGAAAAAATGCAGTGCGTTCAGTTTCATTCTGTGAGTTCCACAGCTTCACTAAATGTAGTAATTTCGCCTTACGCGACTTGTTTGCTTTGTTGTTGTGTATTCCTGTATTCCAGTCCTGAGGATTGAAGTCGGAGTCAAATCTGTCTGTCTGTTGTTCTGTCTGTCTATCTGCCTGTCTGTCTGTCTGTCTGTCTGTCTTTTTTTTATCTCTTGTTTTTCTTTGTTTGTTTCTTTTCCTCTTTCTTTCTTTCTTCCTTTCTTTTTTGTCTCTTCTATCTCTTTCGGTCTGTCTGTCTTTCTCTCTCGCATGCCGCGATGACATAACATCGCCCACGGAGTCGGTCAAAGTTGGTCGCACAATGCAGAGCAAGACATGGTTGGTTTGAGGTCATTAGGACAAAGATTAATCACAGATAAGTATTTTAACAAACGATTGATTGAAAGTTGCTGCTTTTACGATGATTAGTTTGAACGATGCTTTTTTTCAAACGTCATCAGTTCATAACGCAAAGCCGCATCCCGTGTACTGTTTCAAAATTGAACAAACTGTTGGTGTGTATTCTGTTAAATCAGTTGCTACCAACAGCATCTGTTGCACAGTTACGCAGAATGTTGTGTTTCAGACCTGCACCAAGTATTAAAATCAGTCAGCGGCAAAGAGTGCATACTACAAACTCAACATTGAAAATAACAAACTCTCTCTCATGTGGGTTCTGGAGTGATCCATCATGAAATATTGGAATTACTTAGATGTAATAGCAAACCGTTGGTGTAACAATGCAGCACATATTCTGTTATATCCACTTCAGTACTTGCTACCATTATCTATTGTGCCATCATGCAGACTGTTCCGGTTAAGAGCTTCATAGAATTTTAAAATCACACAGCATCAAAGACCTCTACGAACTCAAAATTAAAAAATAAACACAAATCCCTCCCGCTTTAGTAGGCTGGGCATTTTTAATCTAAGCAATTGTCTCTGTCTCTGTCTCTGTCTCTGTCTCTCTCTCTCTCTCTCTCTCTCTGTCTCTCTCTCTCTCTCTCTTTCTCTCTCTCTCTCTCTTTCTCTCTCTCTCTCTCTCTCTCTCTGTCTCTCTCTCTCTGTCTCTTTCTCTCTCTCTTTCTCTCTCTCTGTCTCTTTCTCTGTCTCTCTCTCTCTGTCTCTCTGTCTCTGTCTCTCTTTCTCTCTTTCTCCCTCTCTCTTCTCTCTCTCTCTGTCTCTCTGTCTCTCTCTATCTCTGTCTCTGTCTCTCTCTCTCTCTCTCTTTCTCTCTCTCTCTGTGTCTCTTTCCCTGTCTCTCTCTCTCTCTCTGTCTCTGTCTCACCGTCTCTGTCTGTGTCTCTCTCACTCTCTCTCTCTCTCTGTCTCTCTTTCTCTCTCTCTCTTTGTCTCTGTCTCTGTCTCCTTCTCTCTCTCTCTGTCTCTCTCTCTCTCTCTCTCTCTCTCTCTCTCTCTCTCTCGCGGTCACTCTCTCTTTCTGTCTCCCTCTGTCTCTGTGCCTGTTTGTTCGTTCGTTCGTTCGTTCTTTCGTCTGTTTGTTTGTTTGTTTGTTTGTTTGTTTGTTTGTTTGTTTGTTTGTTTGTTTGTTTGTGTGTCCGTTATTAAACATTCAAAACCAGACAATTCAGCACTGTCTTGAATTATTTTAATCCGCTTTACCGTTGCTTTGTGTTGGTCAGGGAAACATGGACGGCTTTCCGGAGACTGCAAACAGAAGCATTAGGCGATCATCTTACCAGACGTCACGACAGACACATCAATCAATGGAACTTTTTCCACACAAACAGGGATGATAACTAGGGCTCGTACATTTTGCATCGTATTGTTTTTGCCCTACCCGACTGCCTCAGCGATGCGTTCTGTGTAATCTTCAAATGGCAAATCTAAATCTTGTTGCATCTCTAAGATTACAATGTGCACAGACTGTTTTAGAGGTCTTGAGCAAATGATTTGATCTTTTGAGTATTTTGCAGACAAGTAAAGATCCAAGTGTTTAACGGGACAATGCTTGTGATACCGGGCTGGTTAGATTCATACAAACGGATTAATGCATGTCTTTTGCAGCTGTTGAAATTTATCTTTTGTCATAAATGTATGATCAATACAAATGTAAACCGTGCAACAGGCAGGCGTCTCCGTTGGATTCAAACCAAAGCCAACGCTGAAAAAGGAATCGTTAAAAAAATTCTTGCGTCTTTGCACCAACTGCCAGCGTCATAAATTGTAAAATGTTGAAATTTGTGTAATACAGAAACTGTACATAAAACCACAGAATAATCTGTGACAGTCAATGTTCGGCTTTCTAGCATACTCTGCTGCAAGGGACCTTGATGCTTTTTTTTTGGTTTATTTATTCATGAATGCATGCATTCAGGCATTTTTTTATTTATTTATTTATTTATTCATTTATTTATCTATATATTAAGTTATCTATTTAGTAAGTTAGTTATTCGGTTATTTAGTTGTTTAGTTTATTTATGATTTAGTTATTTATTTATTGGTATATTTATTGATTTATTACTTTATTTGACTTATTTATTCCATTTTTTTTTTTAATTATTCATGTTAAACATTATTTTTCATTCATTAATTTTGTTATTGACTTATGTAGGCCTATATGTTTATTCATTCATTAATTTTGATGTAAAGAGTGTGTGACCTATCGTCAAGACCCATCAGGCGTGCGCAGAATGGTGCAGGAGCAACAATAACAACGAAGACTCAAGGAAAGTTGTGTTGCAAGGTGTTCTCTTTTAAATGGGCATCTGCTATAACCAGCACACATAGCATTATATGTGCCTCGGATGCGTCCACATCCACATCCACATCCACATGGTGTATAAAAACAAAATGGGGCATGTGTAACGCCCTACAACAAATTAGTGCTGAAGAAATTAAAACAGGAGTTGATTAAAGCACACACCAACAAACAAACAAAAACATAAAATAAAAACAATGGCATGCACTCGTTACCGTCTTAGCTGTTGGTCATTACCTGCTTGCAGCAGGCGGTTGCTTGCGCCATGATGTTACCCAGCTTCATGGAAGAGTGCGTTTTATTATAACGAGGTTTGTTGCATCGTATTTCGATCAAAACCATACAGGTAGTGGAGAGAGCAATTAATGTTCCGTTTGTTTTGTCGAGGCTTGATGAAGACGGCTTGATCTTAAAAATTTAAACAAACCATAATCAAGAATAGGCTAATACTCGAATCTATCAAAAACAAAAACGACAACGTAGAAAAAGAAAGCCAATTTTGTTAGACTGCATTGAGCATTAATTATAAGCTGATGTTTACTGATTCTGACCTACAGTGTCAAGCAAATCTAGGGTGAAAAAGAGAACCCCACAAACTGAAATGTAGCGACAAAATAAGGCGAGCAGGACTTATGCTGGGTTGAGAAAACAAGTCACTATCCCCCTCTCTTTCACTGTCCCCCTCCCTCCCTCCCTCTCTCCCTCTCTATCTCTTACTCGCTAATACCATAAATATTATATATGTATTCTTAAACGGAATTTTGTTTTGATGTACATTTTTCATTCAATTTTCTTTTCATGTTTGCTTGCTCTTTATTTAAACTGTACAATAGCCGCCATTTATATGTATTTTTCTAGAAAACTGTAAACACCACTATAAGCATTATGCTTGTTGTTGTTTACTCTATATGCGTTTTTTATTTGTAAATAATGCACAAACGTTGAATAAAACAGTTTAAACCAGAAAACAAAGTCATATTTGTCATTCTGCGACGTAGAAAAGGTCAATATTCTCACCCCTAAACGAGATAGAGGAATTGCACGCTGGCGAAGGTCTTGTCCCCCTTCTGTAAAGTATGAGAGTGTGAATACGTTAGTGTCTTGAAGACATCATCCTTCCTGTGTAAAACATGATGTGCATCACTTTCGATCTGTCCGAGCTTTTACGTGTGATAAGAATGTCCTTCCACTTCGACACATACCAAAACTCTACAGCCCAGCTGCTTTTTGTGCATAATTGTTTGGTGGTTTTGTTTGAGTTCGTGTGTGCGTGCGTGCGTGTGTGCGTGCGTGTGTGTGCGTGCGTGCGTGCGTGCGTGTGTGCGTGCGTGCGTGCGTGCGTGCGTGCGTGTGTGCGTGCGTGCGTGCGTGTGTGCGTGCGTGCGTGCGTGCGTGCGTGTGTGTATGCGTGTGTGTATGCGTGCGTGCGTGCGTGTGTGCGTGCGTGCGTGCGTGTGTGCGTGCGTGCGTGCGTGCGTGCGTGTGTGCGTGTGTGCGTGCGTGTGTGTGTGCGTGCGTGCGTGCGTGCGTGCGTGCGTGCGTGCGTGCGTGCGTGCGTGTGTGCGTGCGTTCGTGCGTGTGTGTTTGTTTTGTTTTTTGTTTTTGTTTTTAAGGCATACCCTACCTGACGCCGAAGTCAATCTGATACTTTTTCTGGGTCAAAGATTTCCTACTGCCTACGAAGCAGCTAGGCTTTCGATTTTTGGTATGTGTCCAATCAAAAAAAAAATGCTCCAATACCCATGTAAAAGTCGGGCAAGATCTGTGCAGTTGTTCAATACCATTTGTTCAATTAGTAAGGTATCTTTAAACTATTTTCTCCAAAAACAATGTCTTGGGCGCCACAGAGTCAGTACAAAGTATAACAACATTTCACAACAACAAAATTGCTTACAGAAATCATGAATTCAATCTTCAAGAAGAAATGGTGCCATTATTCGGCTATCATTGAAACCTTGAACCTTGAACCTTGGCTATCGGTTTTGGAACTTTGAAATGCAGGAAGAAACCATACTTCTTCTGCGTTCGTGGGCTGAAACTCCCACGTACACTCGTGTGTTTTTTTTGCACGAGTGGAATTTTACGTGTATGACCGTTTTTTACCCCGCCATTTAGGCAGCCATACGCCGTTTTCGGAGGAAGGAAGAAACCATACAATAAACATGTGGATGTGGAAAGAAAGAAAAAAAAAGTAATGAAAAGTCGGTTATCTTTTTTTTATAATTTTGTGGATTCAAGCATCTATACAATCTCATCTTGTGTACACTACATTGGGGTGTGCACGTTAAAGATCCCACGATTGACAAAAGGGTCTTTCCTGGCAAAATTGTATAGGCATAGATAAAAAAATGTCCACCAAAATACCCGTGTGACTTGGAATAATATAGGCCGTGAAAAGTAGGATATGCGCCGAAATGGCTGCGATCTGCTGATCGATGTGAATGCGTGATGTTTTGTGTCAAAAATTCCATCTCACACGGCATAAATAGATCCCTGCGCCTTGAGTCCGAGTCTGGAGATACGCGCGCGATAGAAGACTTCACATATAACATCTTGTTGTTGTTGCCGTTGTTGTTGTTGTTGGTATTGTTGTTGTTAGTGTTGTTGATATGGTGGTTGGAGGGGGAGGGGGTGGGGGTTGGTGATCGTCGTCGTATTGAAACGAACTGCACCTTATGTATTTCTTGCAACCAGTAAAACTACCTGTTTCAGACATTGTATGCATGCGGCAGTTGATATGTTTTGTGTCGATTTGCTGAAGATCAGAAAATCTGAAAATAAATGAAAGGTTTGGACCTGCGAAAGCACCCTGCCCCATTTGTGATTATACTGCAGATGCTTTTTGTTTTCTGTTTGATCGTACGAACTATCTGAGTTTCAGTAGAAACCAAAGGACATACTTTGTAGACTGACGAAGGAATCATTGATCACGAGTTCTTAATTGGAGAATAATAGCGCCTAAGGAATGAGATATATATATATATATTACCCAGATATATATATATATCCCATGACCTCCCTTCTTTGTCTCTGTTATTTCAGTATGGGTATATATGTTGTATTTTTATAGCTCAATAAATACATCATGGACTCCAAAAAATATATGATAGTGCAGATT
Source organism: Littorina saxatilis (assembly GCF_037325665.1). Classification (NCBI taxonomy): domain Eukaryota; kingdom Metazoa; phylum Mollusca; class Gastropoda; order Littorinimorpha; family Littorinidae; genus Littorina; species Littorina saxatilis. Next base: position 49,494,635 of record NC_090246.1, read on the forward strand.
CCGATTTGGGCAAAGGACTACTTTCCTCCCGACCTTTGACCTCGCTCGCGCCGAACAATGTGACACATTTGTATGAAGTTCTAAAATCGTATTGCACGGCTCAGAAAACCATATCAGTTGCACGCAAAAATGAATCTCAGAACTGATCTGATGTATGAGATGCAATAAGCAAAAGTTTCTTTCATTATGAAAGCAATGCAGGTCGAAAAAAACGAACATTCAACTTACAAGATAACCAGATGCTAGCGAACCAAAACAAAAACACGAGTACCCTCCCCTTGCATCGTTAGCAGACGACTTTTGAGAATCTGTCGGTAGTGTGTTTTGCCGGTGTGCGCCTTCAGCTATCAAACATCGGCTGTTTCACGTGTTTTGCGAGCAAGTCTACTCTTTTGCCTGGCTCTGCAGTAAGTCCACATATTTTTCCGTAATCCAGTCATATTCCTTCAAAATGCAATCAATCGGCGGTGAACGAGACGTGTCGGTCGCGTTTTCCTCTCACCCATACCAGTTTAAGTTCATCCATGCAAACACACTCGCAAAACAGTTTATCACGTAGATACATTTCAAATAGGGAGCAAATGGTTAAATCTAAACCTACATATTTGTTCCCTAAGATTTGCTTCTCTGTCAATAAGCCTAATTACACACGTTCGAGAAAAACAACGTGGAATCAATTCTGAA
>NC_090246.1:49500318-49502818 GCF_037325665.1 Littorina saxatilis
AATCTTCGAAATAAAAGTTTCGTCATCATCAAAGATGTTGGTTATTTTCAGCGGGACGGATATCTTTGCTTATACCCAAAACAACAACATAATACGTTTTGTTTTTTTGGTAGTACTTAATTATCAGGGTTGTATTCTTCTGTTCTGTTACGTTTTGTTTTGTTTCTTAGTTTCAATTGTACCTTTGATTATTTGATTGTTCCATTTTTTTTGCACACACACACACACACACACACACACACACACACACACACACACACACACACATACACACACACACACACAAACACACACACGCACACATGCGCACGCACACACACACACACACACACACACACACACACACACGCGCGCACGCACACACACACACACACATTCGATCACAGATGGAGATTTCAGAAAAAGAAAATACAGAAAATATTATAATAATTATGACTATAATAACAATAACAAAAGTATATTTTTATTTAAACTTTGCTTTCACGATGCAAAATCTGGAACAGATTTGAAACGGACTATTTGGATAATCTTTTGATTGTCTGGCTCGCTCGTTATTGCTAAGACTAGTTATCTTTCTGTAACGGCATGTTTGTTGGTTCGCGCCCACACATTAAATTGTAATTTATTTTTCATCCTTCCTTTTTATTCCGTTCGCAAATTGATGTTGTTTTAACGAGCATTATTTGCTTATTTTAGTATGTTTCTTCTCAATTAAATGTATAGAAGCCGGTACTTCTTTTACTGGAGTTGGTTAGTTCAAAAAGTGCTAAGTGATATTTAGTGACCAAATTCATGCAGCATCTTAAGACGATTAAGGCGGTCTTTGACGGAGCCCGAAGTCGACTTCGCGAAGACTACTACGCGAAGACTACTACGCGAAGACTACTACGCGAAGACTACTACGCGAAGACTACTACGCGAAGACTACTACGCGAAGCCTTTGTACCCAAAACTCAGTGCTGAAGCTTCGTGCGGTGAGGCTTCGCGAAGTATAATATACTTCTCGTAGTCGATTTCGCCCAGTTAAGGACTGGCTTTACATGATGATGATGGTGGCTTATACGTTTATTTTATTTGTTTTAAGTTTATTTGTTTTAAGTTTGTTTGTTTGTTTGTTTGTTTGTTTCTTTCTTTGTTTCTTTCTTTCTTTCTTTCTTTCTTTCTTTCTTTGTTATGTGTTTTGTTGTTGGTTGTTTGTTTGGTTGGTTGTTTGGTTGGTTCTTTGATTTTTGCTTGTTTCTCTGTTTCGTTTGTTTGTGAATATCGTAATAAAAAATCAGCGTTGTACGTTCGGTTTTCATCCGCTACGATCCATAAAAGAGAGAGAAGCGAACTTCAAGGTGACAAAATAATTCAAGACAGAGAGGGAAATAAATCTTGGTCAGTCTTTAAACTTCTTTCCAGTTACTCCATGTCTGTTATGTTTGAAGCCTTAAATTAGAAAATAAATAAAAATTGAGAATGTTGCCGCGTTCCTGTCGAATCGACGCTCAGGAGGAGGTGGAGGAGGAGGAGGAGGAGGAGGAGGAGGAGGAGGAGGAGGAGGAGGAGGAGGAGCCTTGCTCGGGTCGTGATATTTGAAAATGTCATGTGCCATGATGTAACGACAGTAAAATATCTAGCCTTGCTCTGCAGTTCGCTGTTTCGCATCAGAGAAAGTGTTGGTAGCCCCAACTCAACAGTAAACTATTTATTCCGATTTGTCTCATTATTCATATAGACATGTTTCTGTTTCTGCTAAAACAAGATTAATTAAAATGATTGTTCAAAACAACTTTGCTTGCGCATATTGTTTCCGATCTCGTATATTTTGTACAGATATGTACAAGCCTTAAATTGAAATATTTAAATCAAACATGGATAAATTGCTAATTAGAGAATAAAAATTGTTTTAATGAATTGTAAATATGCGCATGTTGTTTCCGATCTCGCATATTTTGTACAGATATGTACAAGCCTTAAATTGAAATATCTAAATCAAACATGGATAAATTGCTAATTAGAAAATACAAATTAATTTAATGAATTGTAAATACGTGCACAAGTGACTGAGTACTGTTTCCCGAAGACATTTCGGAGAAATTGGTAATGCTTGCACTGCAGTTCACCCGAAATTGTATTGACATGACAAAGGAAGCAATCTGCACAAGTGTGCGAAAAATAAGAGCTGTAATTACCTTTGCTCAGAGGAACCGGAAAAAACGAGGCGAATTGTTAGTAAGCAAAAGCAACAGTAACAACAACAAAAAGGTTATTTCAAGTCTCAGGCGACAAACAATCCAAAAACAACATTTAGATAAGTCCTAATTTAAATCACATTTGCCCTAGCTTTTATTCCTGTTTTCCATGTTTAAACAAATCTGTGAACAAAAGTATCGAGGAATTTGGACAGACCTCCGACAGTCACAGTCATAGACACTCAAGATATTATATATTTATTCATCTATCTATTTCTTCTTTTTTCCTTTCTTTCTTTCTTTTTTTCTTTCTTTCTTTCTTT
>NC_090246.1:49507818-49517143 GCF_037325665.1 Littorina saxatilis
GAATCTTGTAGAACAGTTGGAAGTGAACACAGACAGACAAGGACTTCTGCCAGCCTCAGTGAATCTTGTAGAACAAATGGAAGTGAACACAGACAGAGAAAGACTTAAGCCAGCCTCAGGGACTCTTTGTGAATAAATGGAAGCTAGTGAACACACACAAAAGGACTTCAGCTAGCCTTAGTGAATCTTGTAGAACAAATAGAAATGAACACTGACAGAAAGACAAGGACTTCAGCCAGCCTTAGTGTATCTTGTAGAACAAATGAAAGTGAACACAGAAAGACAAGGACTTCAGCCAGCCTTGGTGTATCTTGTAGTAGAAACATAACACTTGTACGCAGAAACATAACACTTGTGATTTGATTGTTTCCTTTATGTTGCAACTCTTTTTTTAACGTACCTTTAAAGGCACAGTACGTAAGCCTCCCGTAAACCATCACAGATACTGTCAGGCTTTTACAAACAGTACAAACACCCTTTCGTTTAAACACTCACCGCTTGAGAACATCCTAGGTGCCCTACGTAAAGAGCGAGCAATTTTCAAAGAATTTATTTTCGTGGACCGTCTGATCGGCAAATCAGGCGCCTCGCCAGTTTTGGCACTAGAACTGACTTTTAAAATCTAAATTATAAATTGACAGCTTGTAACACAAACATTCTTAAATCATAAAAGATTTTGTCGAATAAAAGAATTCAAAGGGTTGAAAGTTTTTAAAAAGATAGCCCAAAAGCGGTTCACGAAAGGTCGTGTCTCAAAGCAGACGATTTTTTCTGCATACCGCTCGCTTTCTTTGAAGCCAGCCACCGCCGATAAGTTCGTGTGATCTCATAGGTACACAATAACGTGCTAGTATAGTGTGGATACAGCCAGTCGCATTAAAATCACAAACTGACTACTAAATTGTGAAAAAAAAGTACAGCTAGTGGATTCACGATGGCTCAGGGGTCTTTGTAATGATCACTTCTCAATATTAGTATGCAGTCATCACATAGGCCGTATACTGGCTCAAATTTGACTAAAGTACTATTCTAGCTATTATCACTCAGTTGTAACTTCTGCCATTCTTACCCATACAGAAGAAAAAGGAAACAAACTTGCATCGGTCTGGAATAGCATTGAAATGCTGAAGAGACGATTAACAATACTACCCAACCACTGAATCACCAACATACCCTGAAGAGACGATTAACAATACTAACCAACCAATCACCAACCCTGAAGAGACGATAAACAATACTAACCAACCAATCACCAACCCTGAAGAGACGATTAACAATACTAACCAACCAATCACCAACCCTGAAGAGACGATTAACAATACTAACCAACCAATCACCAACCATGAAGAGACGATTAACAATACTAACCAACCAATCACCAACCCTGAAGAGACGATAAACAATACTAACCAACCAATCACCAACCCTGAAGAGACGATTAACAATACTAACCAACCAATCACCAACCCTGAAGAGACGATTAACAATACTAACCAACCAATCACCAACCCTGAAGAGACGATAAACAATACTAACCAACCAATCACCAACCCTGAAGAGACGATTAACAATACTAACCAACCAATCACCAACCCTGAAGAGACGATTAACAATACTAACCAACCAATCACCAACCCTGAAGAGACGATAAACAATACTAACCAACCAATCACCAACCCTGAAGAGACGATAAACAATACTAACCAACCAATCACCAACCCTGAAGAGACGATAAACAATACTAACCAACCAATCACCAACTCTGAAGAGACGATTAACAATACTAACCAACCAATCACCAACCCTGAAGAGACGATTAACAATACTAACCAACCAATCACCAACCCTGAAGAGACGATAAACAATACTAACCAACCAATCACCAACCCTGAAGAGACGATAAACAATACTAACCAACCAATCACCAACCCTGAAGAGACGATTAATAATACTAACCAACCAATCACCAACCCTGAAGAGACGATAAACAATACTAACCAACCAATCACCAACCCTGAAGAGACGATAAACAATACTAACCAACCAATCACCAACCCTGAAGAGACGATAAACAATACTAACCAACCAATCACCAACCCTGAAGAGACGATAAACAATACTAACCAACCAATCACCAACCCTGAAGAGACGATTAACAATACTAACCAACCAATCACCAACCCATACAGAAGACGGTCTGACCTGAAAGCGAAATTGACCCCCGTCGTTCTTCTCATCAGTAAGACTTACGCCCTGTCGTCCTGGAGGCGAATTCTTGATTTGCTACATTTAATTCTCGCGGAGGAGTACGGCCAAGGTGCATAGAATAGCACCTGTGGCGTCGTCATGGTAACGAGAAACCCGGAACTTGACAAGTCTGACCTCTCGCCACTCCGGCCTCACTCAGACTCCAAGATGCTGCAAAACTAGTTCTAGCGGCGGAGTCACGTGACTAGAGAAAGGCAACAAACAGTGGCAGCTAGCGTGTTTCTGGCACCACTGCCACACACGCACACACACACACTCACACACATCACAGGCTCTGCAAAAACTAGCTCGCTTGCTGGCACTCCGAGTCTATAGCTTAGCTCAAATCGGCGGAAGTACGGTTGAAGAAGGAACAATTTACTGCTAAAACTTTCTTCACCATTACCTACCCTTGAGGGTGAATCGAGTTAGGGTTTAAATAGTGTAGGCTGTTGGGGGGGTTTGTGTGTGGGTAGAGGTTGAGGCCACAGTGGCCTGAAAATGGAGGTTCTGTTGTGGATTCTGGCGGCACTACTGCCGTCTGTGTGCTTGGGAGTAACTTTCGACGAGGATTTTGTTGATGCTACCACAGTACAGGAGGAAAGAGGTATGTAGTAACGGGAGAATATGGCGGGTTGAATGGAGTAGGGTGAAATGTAGTACTTGCAGAATAATGTGTTCATACGTTTGTCTGTTCAGTGTGTGTGTGTGTGTGTGTGTGTTAGTGTGTGTAAGTGTGTGTGTGTGTGCCAGTGTGTGTGTGTGTGTGTGTGTACTGTGTGTGTGTGTGTGTATGTGGGTGTGTGTGTGTGTGTTTCTGTGTGTCTGTGTGTGAGAGTGTGGCGGAGTGGGTGTATATATATATATATATGTATATATATATATATATATATATATATATATATATGCGTGTATGTCTGTCTGTGTGTGTGTGTGTGTCAGTGTGTGTGTTTGTGTGTGTGTTTGTGTGTGTGTGTGTGTGTGTATGTGTGTGTGTGTGTGTGTGTGTGGGAAGGGTAAGAATATGTTAGAGAGAGACACAGAGAGAGTGTGTGTGTGCGTGTGTGTGTGTGTGAGAGTGTGTGTTTGTGTGTGTGTGTGTCTGATGGTATTAATCTTTGTGGAGTCCATACACTATTTTCCCCAGAAAACTGAACTTAATACAGTAATTAACGTTGGAACTCGCCAGAGGCTCGTGAGTCCCTTGATATTCATCCGCTGGGTCTTGACTGAAATACAAGCCATATAAAAAACCACTCGTGTTGTAACCTCTATATATATCTATGTTTGTGTGTGCCGGTTTGTCTGTTTTTGTATGTGTGTGAAATCATCGAGACACGGCTTTTTTGTTAGACTGATAAGGAGCACAAAGAACAATGGAAAGCCAGAACCCTAGCAATCGCAAGAAGAGAGTTCATCACAAGAGCCACACCTGTTTTGGCACCGTGCCAGTCTCAGTCACTTTCAACTCCATGCCTTCTTCATCTTCCCCCTTTTTCTCCTGCTATGCCTAGCCAAACCTTCCCTCTGCCTGGTCGTAATTGCCTCTTGAGTTCTGCGTGCTGGAAAAGTGGTTAAAGTTTCATTTTAACACTCCTTCGTCTAGTCATAGCTTTATTACGTATTTTCTTACTCTTAGGCTTATTCTGTTTTAGCGTGTGTGTTTTTCAGCGTCTACATCAACATATCTAAAATGTATATATCAAACACACACACACACACACACACACACACACACACACACACACTGCACACACACACAAACACACACACACACACACACACACACACACACACACACAATAACACAATAATATCTAAATATTTGTGAATGTATTGTTTTGTCAATAACAAACGTTCAAACAACCTACCTTTCTTGTTTTTTGAGTCTACATCAGTTTGCTCCTATGAAAACTAGGTATAACACTTGAATTAAGCCATACTCACCTACCTATACTCAGGCTACCTACCTGAGGCGGCTTCGGGAGGAGGAGGTGAGGTGAGGGGGGGGGGGGGGGCTAATGAAGCTTGTTTTGAGGTCGAATCAGTCCATGCTTTTTTCCAATACCATCCCTATTCTTTTGAAGAACAATTTCTATGGGCTTGCTAGATGAGAAAAAACAATTACTTTTTACTTTGTTTACGATTCCGTTGACGACTGCCACACTATTTGCTCTAAGTCATATCCTTTAAGTCATATCCTCACTACTGTCTATCTGATAAGCAATAGCTTGTGGGTTTATGCACATAGTTGTTGTTGCCATACTTCCTCCCCCCTCCCCACCCGATCTAACCCCCCCCCCCCCCCCCCCCCCCCCCCGCTCAATGACGTTGCCAATCGGCCTCCCATCCCCCGCCCTCCCTCCGCTGCGCCTAAGATCCCCTTCTTTTCCCCAAAAAATAACACAAATGTTGATTTCACTCATAAAAATACACACACAAAATGACGGTATGCTAAGTCTTCTTGTGAATGACTCGGTTTGGCGTTAAAAGTCTACTGTGACATGTATGATATATTATACTTACGCAGAATGTCACGGAACAAGCGTGGGATTCGGCTACTCCGGTACGCTGGAGCTTCACTACCAGCAGCTACGCAAGAGGTACGTCGGGTGCACGTACGTCCATGGCAACCTGGAGATCACCAATCTGGATGACTCCGTTTTGACCTATGAGCTGGACTTTTTAGACTCCATTAAATACGTCTCAGGATACGTCCTCATCGGCCTCAGTACGCAGGTATAAAGGAAGAAAATTGTTGTTTTTGTTGTTGTTGTTGTTGTTGTTGTTGTTGCAAAAGTAAATTATTTGTTAAGTACTGCAATAAATAAGACACTCAATTCCTCATTAACACAGTGTCTCAGAGATACCTACATCCAGTCTTTCTTTCTTTCTTCGTTCATGGGCTTAGACTCCCACGTTCACTCATGTTTTTAGCACGAGTGGATTTTTACGTGTATGACCGTTTTTACCCCGCCATTTAGGCAGCATACGCCGATTTCGAGGGAACATCCAGTCTAAGTGCATAGAAAGATTCTACTGCTTAGTTACTCAATCAATATGAGGCTTATATCGCGCGTATTCCGTGGGTACAGTTTTTTGGGCTTTTTTTTTATGCAATTTATATCGCGCACATATTCAAGGCGCAGGAATTTATTTATGCCGTGTGAGATGGAATTTTTTTACACAATACATCACGCATTCACATCGGCCAGCAGATCGCAGCCATTTCGGCGCATATCCTACTTTTCACGGCCTATTATTCCAAGTCACACGGGTATTTTGGTGGACATTACTGTCACCAGTAGGCCTGCCCTACCCAGTGGGTGTGGCACCGCAGCTGGCCGTGAACGCGCCAAACTGTGACCGTGGCTGACTAGCATTAGAATGTCTTTGGTGCATATTTATGGAAAGCCGTTTGGCTCATAACCATTACACGTGTAAAAAATGATTAGTACACGTGTAATAAATAATTAATACACGTGTAAATAATGATTAATACACGTGTAATAAAAATGTCATACACGTGTACGAAATGATTAAATACACGCGTAATAAACATTTCTTACACGTGCATGAAATATTTATTACACGTGTATTTAATCATTTCTTACACGTGTATGAAATATTTATTACACGTGTATTTAATCATTCTGCTATTCCATAGCATAAGAAACAAGTCGCGTAAGGCGAAAATACAATATTTAGTCAAGTAGCTGTCGAACTCACAGAATGAAACTGAACGCAATGCCAAGACCGTATACTCGTAGCATCGTCAGTCCACCGCTCATGGCAAAGGCAGTGAAATTGACAAGAAGAGCGGGGTAGTAGTTGCGCTAAGAAGGATAGCTCGCTTTTCTGTACCTCTCTTTGTTTTAACTTTCTGAGCGTGTTTTTAATCCAAACATATCATATCTATATGTTTTTGGAATCAGGAACCGACAAGGAATAAGATGAAAGTGTTTTTAAATTGATTTGGACAATTAATTTTGATAATAATTTTTATATATTTAATTTTCAGAGCTTGTTTTTAATCCGAATATAACATATTTATATGTTTTTGGAATCAGCAAATGATGGAGAATAAGATAAACGTAAATTTGGATCGTTTTATAAATTTTTATTTTTTTTTACAATTTTCCGATTTTAATGACCAAAGTCATTAATTAATTTTTAAGCCACCAAGCTGAAATGCAATACCGAAGCCCGGGCTTCGTCGAAGATTACTTGACCAAAATTTGAACCAATTTGGTTGAAAAATGAGGGCGTGACAGTGCCGCCTCAACTTTCACGAAAAGCCGGATATGACGTCATCAAAGACATTTATCAAAAAAATGAAGAAAACGTTCGGGGATTTCATACCCAGGAACTCTCATGTCAAATTTCATAAAGATCGGTCTAGTAGTTTAGTCTGAATCGCTCTACACACACACACACACACACACACGCACGCACGCACACACGCACGCACATACACCACGACCCTCGTTTCGATTCCCCCTCGATGTTAAAATATTTAGTCAAAACTTGACTAAATATAAAAAGATAAATTACACGTGCAATAAGAAATAAATACACGTGTATTAATCATTTATTACGCGTGTATTTATGATTTATTACACGTGTAATGGTTATGAGCCAAACGGCTTTCCATGGAAAGCCGTTTGGCTCATAACCATTACACGTGTAAAAAATGATTAATACACGTGTAATAAAAATGTCATACACGTGTACGAAATGATTAAATACACGCGTAATAAACATTTCTTACACGTGTATTTAACCATTTCTTACACGTGTATGAAATATTTATTACACGTGTATTTAATCATTATGCTATTCCATAGCATAAGAAAAAAGATAAATTACACGTGCAATAAGAAATAAATACACGTTTATAAATCATTTATTACACGTGTATTTATGATTTATTACACGTGTAATGGTTATGAGCCAAACGGCTTTCCATACATATTCGCTGCAGACCCATCGAAAACAGTTTTGGCATTGTGATAAACAAATTCAGCTTTGTCCTTCTTGACCATTTGGCTGGTAGAACAGAGGCGATTCAGTACACGAAATCTTAGTGTTTAATGGACCTAGTGCACCTTCTCACAGTTAATACATATATAAATAAGTAAATAAATAAATAAATAAATAAACAAATAAAAAACAAGAAATTCCTCCGATAGGAACTACACCCCCGTCAAAGGGAAATAACCTTCTCAGTTGGTGGCAGTGAGAATGGTTATTTCCCTTTGACCAACGGGGGGTGTCCGTCTATACCAGGCCTTGTATAATTTTAATCCACCAATAACTCCCTAACCGTGTGTTTGACTGGTCCCAATTTTTGTAAGGACCGTCTCAGGAATGTATAGAACCTGTTCACCAAGTTTGGTGACGATCGGTCCGTTCATTCTTGAGATCTACTTGCGAACACAAACACATCGAGTGAAACCTATACACACCCCTAAACCGGGGGTGTAATAAACATAAAGGAATAGATAGATAGATAGATAGATAGATAGATAGATAGATAGATAGGTGGATAGATAGATAGATAGATAGATAGATAGATAGATAGATAGATAGATAGATAGATAGATAGATAGATAGATGATAGATAGATAGATAGATAAATAGATAGATCAATACATCAATACATAATTAAAACACTGACTAACTAGTCTTTTTTAGACATCAAATCCCACAGTGAGGTACAAACTGTATTGCTGTAATCGCCAGGTGGAGCGGATACCGCTGATGAGCCTGGAGGTGATACGTGGCAATCACACGTACCGCATCCAGGGCGAGGAGTACGCCCTGGTGGTGGCCTTGACCTCACGCGACACCACGCCCGTCATGGGCCTGCGTCACCTGCACATGCCCAAGCTGAAAGGTACAGTGTTCAGGTTCTAATACTTTGTCTCACCCGTCACTGATGGACCTGCGTCACCTACACATGCCCAAGTTTAAAGGTACAGTGTTCAGATTCTAATTCTTTATGTCTCACCTGTCATTAGTCTGCGTCACATGCACATGCCCAAGCTAAAAGGTAGAGTTTTCAGACTCTGAATGTTGAAGATATGAATGTTCAGACTCTGACTGTGGAAGATCTTTATGTCTCACCTGTCATGAGTCTGCGTCACCTGCACATGCCCAAGTTGAAAGGTACGTATAGTGTTAAGACTCTGACTGTAACTGTAGAAAATCTCTAGCACAGCCATCTTCTCAAGCTCACTTATGGACACGAAGTCGTGGTCGTCGTCTTCAGAGGACGAACATCATCATCATCAGCATCATCATAAGCATCATCATCATCATCATCAGCATCATCATCATCATCATCATCATCATCATCATCATCATCATCATCATCATCATCATTCTTACATATTCCAGTGTACAAAGTGCCCGCCGTGGTCACTTGTATTCCGCTTCTCTGCCATCTGCATGCACTCTTCACATCCCTCTCACGAGATTGAGGTAGAGCCTGATTCCTGCAACTCGCTCTGTTTGAAATGTGTGTGTGTGTGTGTGTGTGCAGAGATATCGCGAGGCAAGGTGATGTTCTCGCAGAACCCGCTGTTGTCACACATGGGCACGGTGGCCTGGGACATCATCACCAGGGGCAGGCCCGACAGCATGTATCTGTCTGATGAGAAGGCCTTCAGCTTCAAAGGTATTTGTTTACACTCTGTGTTTGCATCCTTTAAGATCTTCAAGGGTGTTCTTTTTTCCCCAAAACATGTGTAGCCTACATGTATGTAAAAGATCAAAGTTTGGAAAGAAACAACTGAAAGTTCGTCAACAGAGACTTTCTTCCGAGAGAAAATATTATCTTTGCAGAGCAAAAGAGAGATAGAAATATCCCTTCACCGATTGCCTACTTTGGAACATCAGACCATCCTCGGGTATATTGTATAATGAAAGACAGAGAGAGAGAGAGCCGACAGAAAGAGAGGGAGAGAGTGTGTTCGTGTATGTGTGTGTGTGGGTGTGGGTGTAGGTGTGTGTGTGTGTGTGTGTGTTTAGGTGTAGGTATGTGTGGGAGGGTGTGTGTGTATGTATGTGGGTG